>NC_051188.1:71201018-71501018 GCF_015220075.1 Falco rusticolus | reverse complement strand
GCTGTAAGGAAAAAGAAAAGGTGATGTTTAAGACTTTCTGTTGTCCTCGGTGGGCTATATGTTAATGCCAAAGGAATACTTTAGCACCGCTCTTTATTACACCTCATCCCTCGGTCATTTCTCCATCCCTGCTTTCTTCATATACCTATATGCTTTTCTCTTTTAATCACACTTTCCGACTTTGCGGAGCCTTTTCAAATTGTGTATTCAGGTAAGGGTTGTGATATACGATATATATATATGTATGATATATATCTTATATGTAATCTTTATCATACCCTGTATATATGATTTAATGACAGTAAAATGTTTATATTCTCTAGCACAATAAAATGGATCCATATTTTAACTTACTTCTCGCATTTTCGCGGAGGGTGACTATCTTTTCAACCTGAGGGATGCCGAAGTGAGACCTTTGTAGTATTTCTTGCACAAGGGGGGAAGTAAGAGCCTCCAAAAGCAGCTGTGCAGGGAGCTGGTTAGTCTAAGTAAGGGGGGAATACAGAAGGAGGGAATGGGGCTCACATATCAAGTGTCTCACTTGCTAGACCTGGGTGCCCCCTTTCTAGCACTGAACAGGTTCCTGAAATCAGGCACGTGAACTTTGCTGTGATTAAATGTTGAAGGAGAGCCCTCACTGGTGGCTTTCCTGGCATCCCAGTGGCTGAGGCTGCCACCTGCACCACGAGCAGCACAGGAGGGCACTGGGGCTGTTCTGAGACAAACAGGGAAGGGGCTGAAACCTGTCTCCTACAGCTCCTGGAGTCCTCCAGCTGGACGCTTGTTAGATATTTATCTGAGACTACAGACAGTTTATTCTGGCTGAAGGTCTCTGTCGCTGGAAGCATTTTGCTTTCTACAAATAATTAAATCTGCCTTTAGGTAGGAAGTTGAATTTCAGAGGTCCAGACACTTTCTGTGTGCCCTCAGCTCTGTCCTTCTGCACGGGGCTCACCACCCTCTTTGGCCCACGGGCAACATATGGAGAAGAGAATGCCTCCTGATATTGCTGTGCTGCAGCTCTTCAGAAGCTTTGCATGCACTTGCTGGCAGAAGCACGCCCATCAAGGGTGGGCAGGCCTGGACTCTGGGTCCAGATGACCCCTGAGGAGTTGTTTTGAGGATGTCAGTAACACCAGTCTGCAGTGAATGAAGAACTGAGCCCAGATCCACTGAGGCCAAGACTGCTGTGAGTGGCTGATTCCAGTGTTTTTTTATCATATATGTGACAAGTTATGTGGTATTTTTTTGTTCTATGTGTAGCAGATCAAATTTTCCCACCTACAAATGCAACCTACCATTGTCGGTCCAGTGCACTGCAATCTATTGATATTTCTCAAAAACTCTCCAAATTCATCTGACTGAAATGAGTTGGTATCTTCAATCAACATTTCTGATTTCCATTTCACTTTGGTTTTAGCCAGGGCCAATATAAAGAGCAATTTTAAGACATGATGACTGTGAGGAGTGATAATTGCTTTTGAGGATGGCAATGAAAGGCAAATAATGCAGTACAGAATGGGACACTTACACTTGGATCTATATTAGTGGTAAACTTAGGAAGATCCTTCAGAAGTCCTTTGGGCTTCATAAAATCTAACTTCCATTCTTTCTGCCTTTCTCAAAATTGAACAAATGCCCATAACAAAATAATGGAAGATGTAAAAACTGGTAAGGTGAAGATGTCATCTGAGATTGTTACCATGTGATAGCCATATTTAAATGTTTGTAGTGACATAAAAACATACAGAAAGCCAGAAAGAATTTGAGCAGTTTGATCAATCACTCCTTTAGAACACTTCAGGTTCCTCTGAACATTTCAGTGTCAATTCCAATCTGAGGAGCAAGGGTGTTGGGGAAAATACATCCTTATTACAAAGAACATTATCTCCAGACTTAAAAAAACATAGCCTTGCAAGTGCTACATTCATCTTATCTGCATAAACTGAATAGCAAAGCAGTTTAACTCAGTTCTCTTCAAAGTTTAATTTATACGTTGAGCAAGAATTTTTGAAAGACAAGATTATTTCATAAAATAATTTTTTCTCAGTTTTGTAGAAATATGTTTAGTTATTCCACAGAGGGCATATTCCATTTAGAAAAAAGCAGAACACAATTCAAGATAACAGAGGAGGGCTAAGTTTTAGAAAATACATTGTTGCCTAAATTCACCCTTGCAGTAAGCTGGCACAGCTCAAATATCAGAAATAAAAAACCTTTTCCATTGTATTTGACTTGTTCTTTCATTCTTAATGGGCGCAAGTGAGGAAATTTGGCAGTAGAACTGCAAACACTTACTCTCCGGTGCTGAATTGTAACTCACTTTTCAACCTTTTTTTGGTGAAAGCATACAGGAAAAACACAATGACAAGCAATTCCTATTTATTACTCTCTTTGGCCGTGACTAAGCTGTGAAGTAGATGAGTCCTGCAGGGTCCAAGCTCACCCACACCGGGGACAGTGACACAGTTCACCCCGCTCCTGAAGGCCCAAGCTTCTTCCAGGGCAGATCAGAGGAGGTTGATGTACATCCAGGTACAGCCCCAGCCTGCAGCAGGACAAGGCCAGGGTGTTTACTTTGAGCCAGAATCTGAGAAATACATCTCCCACAGTTCAGATGCCATCAGTAAGTAATGGTCTCCCCTCCAAAGAGTTATGCTGATGGCAGAGAGATTGAAATTGTTAGGTGTGGTGTAGTGCGAGGCAGTGGCATTTAAGTATTCCAGTCTGGAATCCATCAGTTTATTGAAGCATCTCCCAGATTATGAACCTACTGTTCAGGCAGGAGCACATGCTGCAAGGTGGCGGCTTCTCCTCTCATTTCCGTTCTCAGCAAGGATTAGGAATGCGTGGGATTCTCCAAGAAATGTAAGATAGATGGTTTCTTCAGGAAATTTCAATCTGGTTTAGCAAATCCACAGTAACAGAATGAGCTCTAATCATTGTTTTCTGCCTTTACCTTCAAACGCAGAAAGTGACAGTCAATATACCTTGAAGTGATTTATGTATAGAATGTCTGTGGTGCATATGCCTTTGGCAGGTAATTATCAGGTCCTCTACACGTCACATAAATTGTTTACCAAAATAAAGCAAAGAGCCTGATCCTGCGACCATGCAGCTCCGCTCTTTGCAGGTAGTTTGTATTCAGTGAAGACAAGGAAACTTTCCATGTAAGTAAAACAAGTCAGATTTAGAGGTCCTGGCACCGAGTCCTGCAGTGGTGACCAAAAAATGATGCTGAGCCATTCAGGGTGAGAGGCAAACTTGGGTGTAAGCAAATAATAAAAAGCACAGAGAACCCTTTGGGGCAGATAATGGCTCTGGAGAAGATGCTGTGAAGGTGGCTCCGAGTTTCCCATTCATGTAGCAAAAAAGCTCACCTTGGAGGCTTTTTGTGGGAGTCTGAGGAAAGTAAAAAGCAAATCCCTGTGATTCTGTTTTGGGGGATTCATGTGTATTCAGACATCTTTTTACAATGCTTGGTGTCTTCTGGAGGTTCACAGATAGTTCATAGGTTTTAACAGTGTAGTAGTAAATACAGCCTCCATATTACCCCAGAAGCACCCTGGTGCCACTTTCACAAATACTCTGTGGTCTGACTAGGCATTCCTGCGCTCCAGCCTTCTCTTGCAGAACATTTGCTGAGTAGCTGTATGGGGTCAGGACAAAGGTCTGGATAGTACAGTAACCTTCCTCTGAAAATGGCCAGAAGCAGAGTTCTTTTGGGAAGAATGAGAGGAACAGTGCACATATATATGATATTCCTCCCAAGTACTCCTTCAGCTTCTAGCAATCAGCGTGTCTCAGGATCCTGATATAGTTTCAATCTATTTAGACTGTGCAAAAGTCCCATGCTCCAGATTGAACCTGAACCCACAGAACCTGGTTTCGGTCAAGGACTGTCCAATTAGTTCCTTAATTTTTGGAACATCATTGTTCAATAACTGGTTTTAGTTTAAAACCCTACAACTACCTAAACTTCCTGTGGGGGGGAAAAAAACCCCAACAAACCAAACCCACCATGTTTTTCATGTACCTTGAATGTTTGATATCTGAGAGGAAGAAGTGTTAATAATACAACTTTATCATTTACGTTGTCATAAATAATAATGTGTGATAAAAAAGCCTGAGCCTATGCCACCTGTAGGCTGCAAGAATGGTTGGGAAGAGAATTGAGCTTACAGTTATGTATCATTATACATACCTGCCAACCACATGACAGCATGTCTACATATGGCATTAAAAAAAGAGGGCAAATCAAGTGGACTGTTTTCTGGTGGGTCCTCACCAGCCCACCCATCATCCTCAGACACCTGTTTGAGTAAGATCAATTTGGTGCATTATGCTATGTCACTGATGTTGCTAGAGTTACGTCTCATCTGTTATTCTGGAGAGACTAGAAATAGCAAGCTGTTGGTAAACTGGTTTCTATCGAGCAAGACGCCTTGTCCAGATGTGTTACCTGGCACATACCAACCTGTGATGAATGTCAATGGCAGGCCCTATCATCAACCCCAGGAAAAGACTCGAGGGCAGTCAGTAAACACTCATCCATAGGGCTGCAGGCAGTCTTCGTCAGTGATTAACAAGACCCTACCATGCCACTCATTTCATGGTCACTTTGCCTTGCCACAGGAGGAATGCACACCCATATGAAACATTTAGAACAGTTCCCCTGGTGTGCACATCCTGACTAAGAGGAACTGTTGTTTGCTAGCCCTGACAGCACGTTGGGCTCATCTCTCCCTGACTGGATATTCAGCCTCCAGGAGCTGGCATTTATTGTACATCTCCATGGCCACAGGAAGAGGCAGAAGATGCTTCAGCTGAGAGGGTCTGTCTTGTACATGCAGAAATATCTGCTCCCCTCTGCCAGTCACCGGGTGGTTTTAGCTGTTTCAGAGGTGCTCAGTGAGTGAATCACTGGGGACACCCAGTACATTGTGTCTGCAGTTCCCTTCACTGCATCCCTGTCGGGCTTGGCAAAGCTATGTGCTCTTCACCGAGAAAACAGGAGGTCTCGTTGGCTCCAACCTTTTTGTGGAAATAACCTGCATACAAGAAAAGAAATAGCCATGGGACTTCATACAGTTTCGCCTCCCAATGGGCTTTGCAATTTTTCACTATTTTCAATCCCCAAAGGGCCAGATTTATTGCATTCAGATACCATTATCTCACTTTTAAAACAAAAAAAATGATGAACATAGAGGTGTGTGGCTGTTCAAAGCCATATGGGAAGCCTACATGAAAACAGCTCCAAATCCTCATCTTGGCTCAGGATAGCACCGTAACTAATAGATGGTATGCCCCTCCCTTGCTCCTCTTTAACAGCTTCCAGTCACCCACTCAGTCCCGTGGCTTCTCCGTGGGCACTGAGAAATTGCAAATTTCTAATTCCTCAGCATCAAACAAAAACCTGCAAAAAGGAATAGGAGTGTGAGTTTTTTTCTTGGCAATGTTTAGGAGTGAAGGGGGATGAAGAGAACACACACAAGAAGTCCAGACAGCTCCCCAGTCCCGGACTAGACCCTCACCTTAAAGTGAAGCACGAGCTCTGCTCTCTGTACCAAAGAGCACATGGGGTTGATGCTTCATAGCAAGATAGCACCTAATTCTGAAACATCTCGATTCACTGTCTTCCCTCAGTATATACCTTTCTGGGCAACAGTGAGGATGTGTCATGCTCACACATGTGACCGAGTGCATGATGTGTGCTTTTCATTTACTCCTTCCGGCTCTTGTGGTGATTTTTTGGTCTCTCTAAAAGGATAACCAGTATAAGAATGACATTTTGCAATCAAATGTTGAATGCATTTTTTATTTAAACATTAAGATTAAATTACAAAAGCTTCTGGAACAAGGAAAAGATGCCAAGGAGGAAAGAGCTGAAAACTCAGATTGCATTTTCTCATTCATTGTGAAAGCAAAACACATTGGCAGCAGCAAGGCGTTTTATAGAAAAGTTTCAGATGGACAGTACAAAGACCTTTCTGTCAACATTGTCACTGAAACACCTTGCTGTCATGAAGCACATCTTTTTCTCTGATCACACTTCTTAGTGTCAGCTGATTGGTTTTCACTGTGGGAAACAAGCAATAATTATTGCAGAATTACTATAATTCTTTACTGTTAATCTCTGATAATATAACACAATCTTCTTCCTGGGAAAATGTCCAAACACCATTTACTTTACCCTAATAAAAATGTCTACTGCTGTTGTTAAAAGTTTTATTTGCACAGGTATGTTCCTAATCTATGTTAATTTCATGCAGTATATCTCTAATTTTTGGAATAAATACTGAGAATCATTCAAGAAAATTCCTTGGAATGCAAAATCCAAACAAACTTACTGTCTTTTAAGGGCAAGATTCCAGCACCTTTATTTACACAAGTAGCATCCTGCTCCCTATGTTACTTCACTGCACGCTAGAAGCTCAAGCAGTGAAAATTAACATAGCCCCATTAGGATTCAGTGCATTGTATTATTTTCCAATGAAAATTGGGCTGAGCAGTTTTACTGTGGAGTAATGCACTACCTATAACCAGTAAAGGTGCTCAAACATAGACCTATACTTAATAATTTGGCACATTTACAACTGGCGTTACTCAGTAACTTATCAGATGACAATAGTGGAGCTCTTCTGTAAAATATAGGTTAAGCCTATATTTGTATGACTGTACATCTGAAGTATAAAAACCACGATATGTAGTACACTTGAACAGTTAAAAAATATAACTTATTTCATTTGTAAACTACCAATGCAAGATACTCAGCAGCAAAGAAGCCATGTTCAATGCCTTCTGATCTTTTATAAAGATCTGTTGCTGTAAGTAATATAATTGTCTCCGAAACATCTGAGGTTACATGTAGAAACAATCAAGGCAATATTATTTGTACATATTATTAAACATGCAAAAAACTTCCTGAAGAATATTGCCCAAATGTAGAAAGTTGTCTGGATCTCAAATTTCCTTGGTAGCGCCTGCTTTGTAAGTATGGCTCATGTGGCTTTAGAGTCCTTCAGTTTATTTTGGAGAACTGGCACCTTTGATAACAGGCTCCCTATTCAAATATGTGGCCCAGTAAACTAAGTTAAAAGTTCCAAACAGCACTGGAAAAATTATCCGGGACATTTTGTCAATCTTACTGATGCTGTTGTAAGTCTTTTTGCTTTCAGCAGGCTTTTCTTCTGCAGGCTTCGCTGGAGCAGATGCAGTGTTTGAGATGACAGATGGGCCTGAGTCCTTTGGCATGTTTGGCGCGGGGGTCATCTTCCCAGTGCTGTAAGTATGAGTTGATTTATTTCCCAGCAATTGACGCTCTTTTTTCTGCAGTGTACAGAACAAAACATTAGACTGTGGGAACAGAAAGTGGAAACACATTCTCAAGACACTAACCCAAAAATCTAAGTACCATAATCAATCATGCCAACAGATGCCTGTTGCCTATGCGACTTTGACTACCAAACAGCTGTTCCTGTCTTGACTTTATATCCCTTACTCATGTTAAACTTTCCCCAATGCCAGAGAAAACTAAGTGACTGTCCTGACCTGGATCCTACCTGGTGTGTGCATTAGCAGCCTCTTTTGTCAAGGCGATGTGGTCCTGCACCTGCAGAGGTTGCTGCCCCACGGACAGCTGCCAAGATGTGAACCTCACTCTCCTGGCTGCAGCAACGAGTGTGGTTGGGCTCATTGCCCCTGCCAGCTTGCCCTCTCTGTATTGTTCCTTTGGGGTGCCTGCAGGTCTGAGCTCTCTCTAGGCCATCATTTGCTAAGAATCAGACTTATTCCAAAACTTTCATTTCAGCATGAAACTCAAAACTTCGTGTTTTCACAGAACCGCTCTTTTGTGTCTTTTTTTCTTGGGGATACTGTGATGGGACCCTGACTCATGGAGTTCAGTGTGAGCTTTGTCATTTATCTGAAAGAGTGCATAGGGAGTATTCTGCAGAGATATGTTTCATAGTTTATGTCTGCTGTTATCAGAAGTTTGGTCACTGAAATGCTGTGTATACTCAATTCCCTCCATCCTTCTGGAAATAGCCCTCTTCATATAGATGGTGGAGACTGATACTCTATCTCTGTGAAGATAAGAAGGCATATCTCCTTGCAAATTTTCCTCTACAGGAAGGTGAAAGTATGTCATGAGGTAATTAAATACCTTTTCCCCAAAGAAGCTGAAAATTGTCCGTTCAGTTATTTGAACTATGTTGAGTCCCTGCTTTTTATGTGTTTAAAAAATGTGAGGTAAGCACCTTGATTTTAGCAGCTTCCAGGGCTTTTTTGCCATCCCATGCCCAACTCCTCTTGGTGAAATAGTTGACTGTTGCAAATTCAATCAATGCAGAAAATACAAAGGCATAGCAGACAGCTATAAACCAGTCCATGGCAGTAGCGTAGGCCACTTTTGGCAAAGAGTTACGGGCACTAATACTTAAGGTGGTCATGGTGAGGACTGTTGTCACTCCTATAAAGAAGGGGGGAAAAAGAGGAAGAGGTGAGTCTGGTAGCCCTTACAAGATCCCTAAGAAGCCATGAGCAGGCTGCAATTCAGCAGGATGCCTAAGGTGGCCACATGAAGTCAGTCTGTTTCCATATTACGGTCCAGGAGAGTAAGATACATTACTCTCCAAGAAAAAATGAAAGCCTCCACCCTCAGATGTTTAATTTTGTGGTGTTCTGGTTATGTTAAGTTATAGTGTATTTAAATTAAGTGTTTTTAGGGTAACACAAACCCAGCTGTTACATAAACCAAGGCCTTACTGGCATTTTATCCCTGTATACTGATGCATAGTATGTATAGAGTGTCCCTTGTTAAATAGTACATTATAAAATCGGTGAGCAACCCATTTAGCAGTAACTGTCAGAATCAAGTGGGATTACTGGTTTTATTTTCTCACATGAAGATTGTATGTATGAAATTGTTGGCTGTTACTGACTGCCTTGCCTGTAGCTCCTCCTTTCCCATAGGCCAGTAAGTGACTGAGCTGCCACTACTTCCACCTGTGGAAGGATTCTTCCAATAGGACAAAACCCAACTCCCAGTTACAGCTTTGTAAACCTAGAATGGGTACCACCAATCAGCAAAGCGATGCTGGTACCTGTATTCTCCCCATACAGCTTGATGAACTGATTTTTGATCAAAGCTGCTGACTGACTTCAGAAGAATGACTCTTTTAACAACAGCTGAACAAAGTTTTACATAATAAACTGCTCCCACTCACCTCATTTTTCATCTACTGAAAATTCTGTATTTCATCAACCTTTACTTAAGGCTATGTTTATTTTCTGCAATCTTCTAGTGATAAATTGAGTAATTTAAGACACCCCAAAGGATTTTTCCATGACAACTTCTGTAGTAAATATGCTTTTTCTAAATGCAAAATCATATTGATTTGTTTGATGGTAATAGAGATAATTGTCACTAATTAACCTCTACATGGTTTTCCAAGATAAACATCTTAAAACAGAGATAAACAAAATGTCTCAAAGTGAAATCTGTTTCAAATGCTTAGCTTGAGTATACACTAAATACAATATTATGGATGTTTTCTTGTTGTAAGCCATCCAGTATTTCACCCAAGTGAAAAAAACCCAACCCAACCCAAACCACAAATCACACCAATCCAGTTCTTTTGTCTTCTGTCCTTAATATTAGTATAATTGATTCTTGACCAATTTCTATAATAACTACCAAAAAAGCCCAGACAGTGTCTTTAAATGAAGTTTGACTTTAAACTGGAAGAGAACAAGCGAACATCTAGAATACCTCAAGCAGAAAAAAGCATTAGTGCACTGTGGTTTTGTTACAGCAAATCACTTCCACAAGCCAGACCGATCCTTCCTGCATGCTGGGAGAAAGTGTGATACTCACCAAAGACAGTCCTAGCAGGGACAGATTCTCTGTTTAGCCAAAACGACACTTGCGATAAGATCACAGTCATAATGCAAGGAAGGTATGTCTGGATGACAAAATAACCAATTTTTCTTTTCAGATGAAAATGGGCTGTCATAATAGTATATTCACCTAGGAGGAGAAAAATGTGCATGTGGGTAAAATAAGGGAGGCTTACTGATTTAGGGACTTAAGCAGGCCAGCTCCACACACACAGAGACACACACACACCCCCCCCCCCCCCCCAATTTGAAGATATCATTCAGCCGTTCTTAATTTCATTCATTAAAAATGTCTGGATTTCTCCGTTGTGGAAAACCAGAGCTTGAGAGAGAGGTGCTGCTAGATCCTGTTAGACTTCACATTCATTCCCCAAAAGCAAAAGGCAATGCAATGACTGACTACTCCTACTGCACTGAAAAGCTTCACTCCTTTTATGCCACCTGGGTTGTCTTGACATTCACAGGCTTAAAAAACCTGGGTTGCCGTCACTGCCTCAGTCCTGCCCATTTTTTACTCAGTCCTACAAACAGTTAAGGCCACCTACTCTTAGAAACCTGATTTAGCAGCAGGACTTAACCTCATTAGGGCAACTGTTACTGTCAAGCCATCATTCTTCAACAATGAGAAGGGATCGAGACACTTCTGTACTGCACTTGAGGGACTGCCTGTCCCAGTGTCAGTGCTGCAAAACCTGCAACTTTGCACATGGATCCTGGGATGTCTTACTGATCTGAGCACCCAAACCCATCAGATTGCTCCTCCAGAAAAAAAAAAAAAAATAATCCCTCTAGTACATGCAGTTTACCTAGAATTTGGTACACTTTAATCTGTTTCTGGATAGACATTGTGCCATGCCTTGTTCACTTGAGCAATGAATATCTGAATATCATACTGCCTGCATGGAGAATTCACTGAAAGCTGCCACAGCAGTGCTAAATTTCATGTCTTTTTTATATGCCAAATTCACAGCATTGCCTTAATCTGTCTTTTGTCAGGTTCTCCGAATTTCAATAAAAGCCTAAAAAAATGCACTCCAAAATCGACAGACCAGCTGTCACGTTCCCTAATGTTTCATTAAAAAATCAGAACTTAACTGGTTCTCTCAGGCTGTTCCTGGAAAACCATATAGTTGTTACTGAAGACTATTCATTGATGGTAACTGCTCCTCAAAGCCAAAATCTTGCTAGCTAAAACCAGGCTACTATTTGCCTAGGAAAAATAAGAGTAAAAACAAAATGTAAGAATAAAAAAACCCCAAACCCTTCAAGCCCTAACAGATCTCCACTCACATTGATACCAAATTAATTTAAATGCATCATTCGGCTGGGTACTGATGAATCAGAGTAATGCCTGTTCTGAAATATATATCGTCCTCCAAGAACAAAACAAATATAGCTATAATCTCTGTTGCAAGACTTGACTGTTAGTTTCTATAGACCAGCGACAAAAGGAAAATATATCACAGGCTGGTTCTGCCTTGAGTGAGTAGCCCGCGTTGAGCTGTGGCCAGCATTGCTAAGCTGTTAGATCTGGCAGATTATTTCTAAGTGACAATATGGCTAATTAGCGGAGAACAGGTCTAGAGTGAAAGGGCTTTTGCAGGTACAGCTGCACTGATATGCTATGCTAAAGAAGCTCTGTTATTCTGAATTAAGTTTTGCAGAGCTCGTTGTGCTGAGGATTTTAGTCAGAGACTGGAACAGCACAGAAATACCTTACCTGACAGCCTGCCTCAATCTTTATGACTTTCTCCTGGAGTCTGATTTTCTGGTGAAACAGTCCCCTGAGGAGGGATGTGGAGATGGACAGGGAATGCTGTGAAACTGGGGACAAAATCCCTGTGAAGCAACATCTAATTCCTTTCCATTTAGTGTAACTTTGAAGCAGGGATACTGAACATGCTGTGGTCTTGGAAGGAACCCCACTTGCTCTTTATTCAGGAGCATTTAGTTTGTGGATTGCTCATCAAATATGCCAGGAGCAGCAGGGTCTATGTGCCTGTAATCTGTTTCTGAGTTGCTACTGCACCGGGATGTGTTTGAGTCACAGTTTCCCTGCTTGCTAAGGAGTGACGGTATGCATTATTGATTTTGACATATGCTGTTGGAGCTGGAATAAAAAAAAAGTAAACAGCTTCAGCAGAGCAACAGGACCCCCTTATTTCCTTTTTAAAATGCAGAAAATGAATGCCTACATTTTGATGGCTCTCCACAGCTGACTTTTGCCTTATGAATTTCTTTAACCTATCAAAGCTCTCATCTGCACTGAAATAATGATATCACCTTGATTTTGTACTTGCTCTTCTTCCAACTGATACCTTCTCTGATTTCCCATGCTGTCCCTTTCAAAAATGCCTACACTAGGAATGCTTCCTCCAGCAGACCTAGGGCTTATGAAACCCCCACAGCTTTTTTAATGACCTAGGAGCACTGCTTAAAGTAAAGCAAACATCTGCCTGAGTTGGCCTTTTGTTTATACAGGCTCTACTGCAGCGGCAAACCTCCCTTTTACTTCTGTAAGGCCACTGTTTACCCTTAGACCACAAGCTTTCTTGAACAAGAGAATTTTTATCATTGGTTTATGTAACAATTAAAAAAGAATCCTGTTCCTGATGGGGTCCACTCATCACTGCATGAAACAATTTTGATAACAAATTTAGCACTAATGAAAAGCCCCAGAGGAGGAATGGCTGCATTTCTTCATAGAGCTACGCTACCGTGCTGCTGCTGGTCTTAAGGTATTTTTATGCTTTAAAAGCTGCTACAGTATTTTTTTGGTATCTAGATGATGGAGTTCTGGAGATCATGCTTACAAATTTTCCAGGCTTTTACATGCATTCTTCCATTGCCATTATGCTGGGAGTCAATAGAGTATTTTAATGAGGCTGCACCAGTTCCCAAGCTTGTTTGTTTACTGGATATACCTGGACTCAGGTCTGTCAACCGCTGTTCTGGAGAGATCCTGACAGGTCTGTAATGCCACATCCCTGACCATGGCATCCAGAATATTTTGGCCCACAAGAAATGCCTGTATGAATTTTATAGTGATGCAGGGGAAAAATTAATCTCAAGGAAAAATCAGAATTATTTGGTGCAAAATGAAGGGTTGAATGCTTCTTTTATTATGTAGGCTTTGGATATTTCAAAGCTCAGGCTCCAGCTGGCAGAAAATAAAAGAGTGGGTTTTTGTTTGGTTTTGTGGCACTGTAGATCCTAAGTTAGCAGTGAGAGATTCTGGGTATGGGAAACAGAACTGGGCAATCATTTGCAGAAAGCAGCAAGATCCACTTGGACCCAAATCCCATATGTGATTGTTTTCACTTGCACCACCAGGGCATAACAGATGTTAGGCCTGTTGGAAGCAATGTGAGTAGTCAAACATCTTCTCTTTTGGGGGAGTGACATTAGGGGATGTTAGCACAAAAAAAACCACCAGCAAAACCCCAGGGGTCATATGTCAGAGCTATTTTATGTGGCATGGCTAAAATGTTCCCGATTTCAAGACTGGCTGGTGAATTGGGAGTGCCAGGATGGCTTTTTTCTGAGAAGACAGCCAATCTTAGTGACTTGCCTACAAAATCAGGAGAATCCCAAGGGATCCAGCAGGTCCAGCATTTCCATATTGAAAAAAAATGTCTGCTAGAAAGAAGAGCATAAATGTTGTATGGCAGATGCAAACATTTTGCCGATGCAGCTGCAAGGGCTGTGTAGTTTGACTTGTGTGTCAAAAAACCCACAAAAGATCCAAGCATTTGGATATGTGCAACAGCTATTTGGTTTTTCTTTTTCATGTTCAACAATTCAATAGGAGGAAGAAATGCCTTAGCCGTTCATGAGTAACCCTGATTACTGGCCTCCTACGAGCTTGATGAAGTCCAGAAAATCCATTGCTGACTGATGCTTTCCCTGTGCAAAATCGGATTTTTGTATTTTGCTAATCCCTGGTTACAATCTGTGTCCTGCTCTTTGTGATCCAGCCTGCAATCAGAATCCAGCCAGCCCAGATGTAACCCGGGACATTAATATAAAATCTTGACATTGGAAAACAAGCATTTATTAGCCTAAATCTTAAGATACAGGAGGGAGGAGGTTACTGGGCAGAAACTTTGGGATTTGTCTGAAGAGTCCCCTGTTTCCTTGGGCTGAGGAGCACAAGGAGCTTTCACAGGCAAAGCTGCAAACTGGAAGTGGCCTGGAGTGGACACGCTGGAGCACTCACTGCCTGGGCTGGATGGTTTTCATGCTCTAAGGAGCAGGACGAGCTTGTAGGAGATGCTCCAGTACATCCCCTGGATCTTTTTCTTGGCAACACTGAAGGCAAGAGGCGAGCTGCCGTTCATTGCAGAAAACAACGCCGCTATGATGGTAAACTGGTAAGGAAAAAAGCGCCTTTGCTCTTTAATAGGAGGAGATAGCATACTCGTCCTTTTTCTTTGCAGTGGTGGCTGCTCTGTCTATACATTTCTCTAGACTTTAGGTATCTTTGCTTTAGCAACAGCTTTGTGTCTCCTGAAATGGGCAAGGGAGGGGGTGAAGCTCTGTAGGATGGAGGTGGTGGTCATGTTTAGTGGCTCCCCTGTTCCGCTCGAGGCAAGGCTTCCCTCACTTTGTGTCCTGTTTGGAGAGTATGTGGCAAGCTCAGCTGCCCCCTCTTTATTTGCCATGTTTGGACAGTTTAAGCAGAAAGCTTTATGCGCCTTCATGTTTTGGTCCGGCTAACTTTGTGTGCAAGTGTACGTATACCTGTTTTCACATCTCCTACATTTCCCGCGGACAGTAACAGGTTCCCAACTCAATCTATACCTTGTCCTCTACAATCCTGCCTTCAGCTTGGAGCCCATCTTTTTTCACCAGGGACACAGCACATCACCAGAAGCCTCTGTCGTGCTTTGCCAGCAGGAATCGCTCCCAGTTGTGCTGCCGCTGGCTGCCCCCTTTCCCCACCCCAAGCCCTGTACAACCAGTGCGGTGGAAATCCCCCTTCCCTTCACAGCAGGCTGGATGCCACTAATGCTCCCCAGATAAGTGCATTGTGTAACCTGGTTAAGCCCCCATCCTGCTGAGCCCACGTGATCCCTGTCCCAGCCTCGACCCCCCCAGGAGTCCCCCCGCCAATGCACGCCCAGGGCTGCCCTTGCGTGGGAGCCTTAAGAAGCAGGACGGCATGGCTCACGTGGGTGCCTGGCCTGGGATTAAAGCTTCTTTGCCTCCCTAATGCTGCCACATCTGGCGCCTATGCTTGCAGCCCGGGAGGAAATGGGAATCCTCGGGGTTTGCACCTCCTCTCCAGCCACGTGGTCCCCTGGACACGCTGCAAAGCCATGCCACAACCCCCACTTGCCCTCTGCTCCCTCCCCCGCTGTGGTTTCATCAAGCAAATCACTTTAAAGCGATGATTGAAACGGATCAAATGTGTGGGTGGTGTTTGCCTCCCGGGATGGTTCCTCCCATAGGGAAATAAGCCAGCAACAGCTCTGGCAGCTTCAGCAAAGGTGGTCACCAAGAAGTTGTGTGCAGCTTCTCCAGTGCTCCCGTTAAATAGCAGGAGCTTGGATGCACCTTCACCCGTTGCAACGTGTGTAAGAACCAGCATATAAGCCTCTCAGTGTTTCAGCATGTCTGCTAAGTGGTCAGGAACCTGCACAGGATCTCTCAAGCACCCTGCATCCCACAGATGTTTCCCTAACCTCCTTACAAAATAACCGGAGCTTGTGGATCAACCCTCCTGCTCCAGCTATCGGCAACCACGGGATGGAAATATTATCCCTACCTGTACTGGTACTGATGTTTTCAGTTCCTACAGTTTGTCCCATCAGGTGGTACTGGTTAAGTCGTGAGCCATCTTCGGCCACCACCACAGAGGTTGTGGTGCTATTAGTCCACACATAGATGACTTCAGAATTAGGGTAAGCATCTGTCAACAAGGGGGGAAAAAAGACGGTGATGAGTAAAAAACACAGTGTAATATTTTAGTGGATCTTTAAATGATAAACAGTGGGGAGAGGGAAGAATGGAGGAGTGAGAGTGAATGGAGAAAAACAAATAAAGATGATATAATCATGTTCCCATATGCCCAGCTCAAAAAATATTAGGTTGAAGCTTTCTAATGTAACAGATGTGTGGGAAGGTTTGTCAAAGGCTGGAACAGTGGAGGTATAAATATAATCCATCACAACCACTCGATTTGAGAAAGAGCAGCTCAGACCTATATTCACCTTGCTGGCAGCTCCTAAACCCCAGCAAGCTGCAAAATGCGTTTTGCTGAAATCCCCCCTCAAAAGGACTTGGGCACCTTAAGTGCCCGGACAACGGAGACCCTCTATGTCTCATCCCATCTCCAGAATAAAATAGTAAGTGATGCCATGTGCAAGTGTGGGGTACGGTGCGCACGCGCTGACCTTGTGTTATGAACATGCGGATGAAGGGATAGGTCTTGCATGCGGGCGGTGGCTGTAGGTAAAGGAAGCTGGGATGTGTCTGCCTGTGCCTGTGATGCTGAGGAGCAGAGGCAGGATTCAGGGGTGAGTGAGACTGCATGCAGGAGAGCAGGAGGGCGGGGGGCTCTGCATAGCAGAGCAAATCAGTGGTGGTGCAGAAACACCTCCACACCTGGAAATGCAAATGTTTTAAGATTTCTCTACGTTCATTTGGAAGTCCTAGGAAATAAAGGTGGTGACAGTACTGCCAACTCATTCCTTCCTCTATAACATCGCTGTTATTTTTAATGCCCTAACACCTGGAGTAATTATGCTGTTATAAGGGAATCTTAGTTTTCTTTTACTGAGATAGTCAATGCTGGTTTTATTTTTTGAGCTTACTTCGCAGATAGTCTCAGAAAATCCAGGAGCTTACTATAAATTTAAATATATTTTATTTAACTTAAGTAGCTCTTATGCTTTTTAGAACACCTCGATCACTGAAAGCTTTCAGGTGACATTACTGCAGGCATCTTACAGTAGGCTGGGGTCCATTGGACTGAAATCTCGGGAAAGCAGGCAAGGCTTACTCTCCAAATAGGAGGTGAAAAGCAGGTGGAGTTGGAAGCAAGAAATATGTTATGGTGGTCCCTGGACCCATACAACTAGGAATGTCAAGCAGAAAATGGGAAGTGGTCCCAGTTCAGGTTAAGAGCATATGTGTGTAGCACAATGAGCTGCAGAACACTTGGATGCTGGAGCAGGTAGCAGGGAAGAAAGCAGCACCTTGTTTTCCTGTTATTAACCTTCCTGTGGCATCTATGGGAAGTGCTGACAGAGGCAGGACACTAGGCTAGATACACCTTTTGTCTGACCATTTATGGCTGTTTGTACATTGTTGTCCACACCTCAGAAAAGCTATAGAAATAATGAAGAGAGAGAGGGGAGAGGGTTCAAAAGAGGAGCACAAGTATCTCCAAGGACTGGAAATCAAGCCATGATTTGAAGCTTAAGGAGCTCACAGACAAGAAGCTGAGACATGACTCAAGTGCTGAGTACAGATACTTGCATACAGAAATTACAACCACGGTGAATTTCTTGTACTACTGACTAAAGTAAAAGTAAAATTCAGTGCCTGAAAGATGGTTTCAGGCAGATTCAGATAAAGAACAGGACACAATTTCCCAACTGGGGGGCAGTAATCAAACAGTGGATAACCTTCTGAGAAAAAAAATACGGACGACTATCACTAAAAAGATAATGATGGGAAGATATCTTTTTTGTCACATATCTGAGAGTTGCTGCTGTATTCAGGGCTGGAGTTGATCCAGGGTTTGGAAGTTGAGGATGTACAAATTCTCCATCCCTTGTTAACCATGCAGGACTGCCCACACGCCTTCCATGTGCTTATATTGGTAGCTATGCAGTAAAATTACTGTAATTACATCTCACGATCCACTTTGAAAGGCTAAGAAGGAATGTTTTCTGTATTTCAAAATATTTGCATAGCAAAAAAGTGAAAGATTTTCACCTTTCCTTTAGAGCTGAGGTACTTTCTCATCTCAGAGATGATTACAAGTTTACCAATAATTCCAAAGCCAGATCTGGAGAGGACAAGTAGGAGGAGATGGGTCCATTTAAAAAGGTGCTGCAGAAAGCCCTCCTTTTTAAATGCTTATCTGGTATATGTTGTTCATGTGTCAATACCCCCAGTGAATGTTGGATTTGTGTAGGCAGATTTGGGATTGTCAGAGAATCTGGGTTTTACCTATGTTACTTCCTACACCGGGGGGGGGAAGAAAAAGCTTTGGACTTCTTGTTAGGATGATCCAAATGTATCCGACCTCAGCAGTTCCCTGTTACTGCAAGGATCCCAGGCAATGGGATAATTGGGTTTGTCCTGTTTCCTGCCAATGACACAATAAGCCAACCCGACTAGACTCCTGGTGAGAGCACTGTAATCAAATTCCACTGAAATTGCAACCACATGGGAACATAGACCTGTAAGGCTTAACAAGTATTTAGATTATTTGGTTCTCTGCTCTGCCTAGCCTCTGGCAGAGGTTCTAAAATAAATCCGTGCCTCGGCTTTGGATTGCCGCCTTTACTGGGTACTTAAACACATGCACCAGTACAGGGTCGGAGGCTCCTACTCTGGAGATGCCCAGCCCCTGCCCCTGTGAAAAAAATATCTGTAATTCAGGCAGAGGCCAGAAGGTGCCAAAAATCCACCCAGATCTTACAAGTATGCCCAAGCAATACTTTCTGAGGATGCTTTCTTTTGAAACCATGGCAGGGAAGGTCCCCATCCCAGGTGAGAAGAGAGAGCCCTCAGGCAGGCAAGAGCAGAGCTTGAGGCCAGTCCCTGCCTGGAAGGAGGACTCCAGCCTGCAGGTCCTCTCTCACAGGAGAATGTCTGTTGCAAGGCTACAAGACAGAGAGGCATGCCACTGCTTGATCAGGAGCAGAGATTCTATAGGAGAAGGGAGAATAGCCTAGCTAGAAGAGGTTCTTGTGCAGGAGAAGGATGGTTTTAGCCAGGGCTTTAAGACACAGGAGGGTAAACAGATGTGTCCCTGCAGAGCCCAACTCTAACAGATGCAACCTGCAGTGATTTTTCCTCCCCTCAGAAGTCAGTCACATTAGGAATAGGATGAATTTACCCTGTTCTAGAGATATTCTATTGCGATAGATCATATATATGGTATGATCCTCACCTATCTTCCATGTAAATGTAAGAAAACATGGTCTGTGTTTTAAAAAGCTTTTTAAAACATTTTTGGCTTAGTGCCTCATTTCCTCACTCTAGGCCAGGCTCTGTGTGTCTAAGCCTCCTTGGGAGAAAGAGGAGAATGGAGAAAATGTCAAAACATGAATGCAAATGTAAAAAGATACAGCCACCCCCTCAGTCCATATGCACCCTTGAGAGAAACTTACAGCTCTGAGAGGAAGAAGCCACCTCATGCACCTTGGTGTGGCAGCTGAACCACTGGCCACCTCCTTTCTGGTCACCTAGATAAACCTCCAGGTAGATAAACCTGTGTATTTGCAGCAGGTCCTCCTGCTGCAAACTTTTTGCCACATCTTCCCAGGAGCCTCAAACTCCAGTTATCCCAAACTTGACTACCAAAAGCTCCAGCTCTGCTGCAGTATAATTAGGCACAGCCATACTGAAAGCTGAAAGTGTGAGAGTAGTCTAGAATAATGTCATTTTGCTATTGGGGTAGAGCAGGTGCTAATGAAGAGATGGTATTATGCACTGTCATACCAATTGTGTAAAAAACCCTCGTCCACATAAGCAAAGCTTCCAAGAGGTTGCCTACCAGCCGTGCTTGCTGAAGGACTGAGGAGCTTCAGCACCTGCTTTCTAAAGTTATGAGAAAGGTTTACTGCAGATAAGGGATGGTGGCCCTTATCTCCTCTACATGGCACACAGGGTGGGAACAAGGAGTCTCCCAAAGGGTGCCAGAAAATTGTAGTAGAGGGTTTGGGTTAGCAAGCTGGGAGAATGCCTCTGGTGCTGCTGTAAAAGCGAACTTGGATTCAAAGCCACTGAAAATCCAAGTGAGACTGCTTAGTGTTTATTCTACTTTAAGCAAGTGGGCTTATTCTGTTTTTATGGATACAAATAATTTCTTTATATTCATTTTGCTGGCTTGCCAAAGAAAGGGGAAAGCCTCTTTAAATTATTCTCTCTCTCCTAAGCTCATTCTTTCAAAAAGAAAAAAAAACAATCAACCAAAAAAACACGGTAGCAGTTGAGATGAGCACCTAAAATTACAGAGAGGTATAATGTTATTAAAAGTGAAAAAATGACAACAGACATTTATTTCCAGTGGATGTTTGATAAATGGCTGCAGGCTTATCACCTACCAGAAGGATGAAATAAGTAATTTCTTCTCATATCTGTTTATTGATGAGCAGATCCATTTTCCTACATTCTAATATTCAACACACACACACAATATAAAAATGGCAAAGATCTCCCCTGCTCTTCTCCCACACTCTTCCTGCATTTGTATGTCTGGCAAGGAAAGCACGACATGGTTTTTCTTACGCTGGTGAACAGAGAGCAGGGGACGACCACAGCCAAAGGAAGGGAATACGTTAAAACAAAGCCTGACAAAGCAGAGCAGCCAGTTAGTAAGACCTGGAGGATCTCTGCCATTTGCCTTGGCACTGAGGGGTGCCCTGTTTTTGTTTGCGAATGAAAAAGTGTGAGCAGTGCAGCATCCTCCCATACACTTGAAAAGCAGCCCACAAGCAGGGAGCCTTCTCCTGCCACTGCTCCCACCCACAGGGACCTGTGGCTACTGACAGACACTCTCCCTTCTCGGCTTTCTTTCGCCTCCATATTGGAATAAACTCTGGGGAAAAGAAAAAAGAAAAAAAAGGAGGAAAAAAGAAGTGTTTCTTGGCTCCTTAAGTAAAATAAACATAAATGTGGATGGCTCAGTCCCAATTTTGAGTCCACGGGACCCAGATGTATTTCTAGGACTGTTTTTTTGAAGCTACAACCCATGAAGAAAAATCACCACTGGTGCCAGTAAATTTTCATATTTGCATGACAGGGCATAAAACAATTTAGGAAAAAAATACTCCCTTTCCAAAACATGCCCCCAAACCCTTTGACAGACCTGACGGGAGGCCATAGAAGCCCGAGTAATCAGGTGAAGGGAACCGTGAAATAGGGGATCTGTGAGTATGGGTGCCCACCCTGCGTGCTTGAGTTGCATTCCACAATTAAACTGTTGATCCACAAACCATGGCTAGAACTTTTCTTTCAGCATGATGCCAGTCGGAGGCTGAATTGAAGAGATACTTTAGAAAGATGACTTTTGGCTTATTTTCTATTTTATTCATGATAATTGTGCAGCTACATTCTTGGCCTTTATCGTCATGATATTTAGTACACGCCACAGGATCATCAGACTGCCTAAGCTTGGGAGTATTGTTAATCCCCATCAAAGCCTGTTGATTGTGAAAGATGTACATAAACTGTCAGTTCTTTTAGAAGCTCTAATCACAATCTGAATACACATACAAATATCTTTCTATCTTATCTATTCATTAATGTATTTGACTCACTTAGAGGCTGTTAGACAACTCAATAGAGAACCCCATCTACAACCTCTCAAAGACTTCTGCAGACAGTAAAACAGTGCTGCTACTAAGCCATCATGTACCACCTTGAATTCTAAGAGTCACGTTGGGTGTCTTGTGATTTTTCTGTGAATACTTTTTAACCCATTACAAAGCATCCGTCAGTGGTTGTGCCTATGCAGCTGAGGGCAGATTTGAGCTCTGTAATTGGAATTTCCCATTAAATTGAGTTGGTAAGAATGAATCCATGTACAAATGAAATCAGTCTGTAGGAAGACCTAGTGGAAAAAAGATCTAGTAAAAATGTATTTTAATATATAAAAATAACAAGACATGGTACTAAATATGCATGGACTGGGTCTAGGGGGAAGTAGTTTTTTATAACAGTAAGTCATTAAAGTAAACCAGCAATTTAAATATTAAGAGAAATATATTCACATATTCAATGATTAAGAGCCTAAAATGAAGACTTTGTCATATTGTGAGGAATTCTGCTGGTTTTGGGAGAATTTGAGGATCATGGAAATTACTTTAGAGACCTGAAATCATCAGAATCAAGACTGATCATTTTAACTGGCATGAGCTTACAGCATATGGATAAACAGGATGCATGATTTTAAATACATGCCATAGACAAGAAGTGTAACGTGTATAACTATATGGTGTTATGAATTCACATCACACAGAACGGCTGGGGCTGGAGGGCACCTCTGGAGATCGTCCAGTCCCACCCCCTGCTCAGGCAGGGACACTGAAAGCAGGTTTTCCAGGATCGTGCCCAGCAGTTTTTGAATATTTCCACAGATGGAGACTTCACAGCCTCTCTAGCCAACCTGTTCAGTGCTTGGTCACCCTCACAGTAAAAACATGTTTTCTTGTGTTCAGATGAAATTTAATATTTGCTAACCTATGCCCACTGCCTCTTGTTCTGTCAGCGGGCACCACTGAGCAGAGCCTGGTTCACCCTTCTTCATTCCCTCCCATCAGTTATTTATACAGGTGGATTAGGTCTCTCTGAGCCTTCTCTTCTCCAGGCTGAACAGCCCCAGCTCTCCGTCTCTCCTCATAGCAGAGATGCTCCAGTCCTTAAATGATCTTTATGGCCCTGCAGTGGTCTTGCTCCACAAAATCCATGTATTTCTTGTACTGAGTTGCTCAGAATGGGCCACAGTGCTCCAGATGTGAGTAGAAAGGAAATGCTCAGAATGAAACTTTTTTGGAATGGCACAGTATCATCTAGATATGGCAATGGAGGACGTCCAGGGAGGGAATTATTCATGGACTTGGAACAATTCTTGTGTGAAAACCAATGACAAAATATAATAGGACACGACTGGCTGTGAAATGTGCAGTGGTAAGTTCAGTCTTACTGAAATGATTGTTTCTGTCCTTCCTCAATTTATAATGAAAATATAATTCAATAATGTAGACAGTATTTTATATGTTTTCCTGATACACAGTTTCATTCGATCTTATTGTCACATTCCACAGGGAATAGAATAGGATGTTCTGAAAATGTGCCAGAGAGGTCTCAAGTGACTTCATTACTAAGCAACACTAATATGCTATACTGATCATTACTAAAAAATATAAAGTCCTAAATTAGAACCAAATTACTCTGTTTCAGAATGTAATTTATGAGTCACCTCAGGAAAAGGTGGGAATAGAAATGTGATAGAAGTGTCTATGGCTTGGAAATGAAATGGAAGCACAGACTGTACCCACAAGGTGGTGAGACATAGAATTATAGAATCATTTAGGCTGGAAAGGACCTTTAAGATCATCAAGTCCAACCATAAACCTAGCACTGCTAAGGCCACCACTAAACCATGTCCCTAAGAGCCACATCTACACATCTTATAAATACCTCCAGAGATGGTGACTCAACCATCTCTCTGGGCAGCCTTTTCCAATGCTTGACAAGCCTTTTAGTGAAGAAATTTGTATTAATATCCAATTTAAACCTCCCCTGGTACAACTGGAGGCCGTTTCCTTCTGTCCTATTGCTTGTTTCCTAGAAGATGAGACTGACACCCACCTGCCTACAACCTCCTTTCAGGTAGTTGTGGAGTTTGACAAAGTCTCCTCTGAGCCTCCTTTTCTCCAGGCTAAACAACCCCAGTTCCCTCAGCTGCTCCTCATAAGATTTGTGCTCCAGACCCTTCACCAGCTTCATTGCCCTTCGTTGGACACGCTCCAGCCTGTAAAATTCATTTTGAGACACATAATCTTGTAAAAGCCATTTTCTTCAGCTTTCCAAAGCAAGAAACAGGTGGAAGGCCCTGCTTAATTTTAGAAGTTCCAATTCATAGGGGAAAACTCTAAACGTGACCCACCTTAGAGCTCAAAAATATAAAGCAAAGGGAAAAAAACCCCCACCCTTATGATTTTGCCTGAAAGCAACTTTGTGATTTTGGATGTGTGATTCATGATTAGCCTAGGCAAGGCTGCTGACTGCTTTAATACAATAAATTGACTATTTGCAAGCTGGTACACTAAATCACGGTCATATCAATGACGAATGTAACTTGAATACTAATGAACAGTTGTCCTGATAATTCAGTCACTCACAGGATGCTATTGCACCACTTATGAGCCCTGAGCTAGGAGCTGTGCAGAGTAATACAGAATGTCTCTCAAGGATGATTGTGGAGACAGCACAGCAATTTGAGCAATGACCCTTAAAGAGGTGTGCGTGTTTGCCACCATGTAAGCAGTACCACTGGTGACAGCATCAGCTCTTCCCTGCTCCATCCTGCTCGTCCATGTGGCCACAGGGGAGCAATCAGAGTAGCGCAGCTATTCCCTAAGCACTGGGGCTGCAACTAGGACTGAGTCCTTGCTATGAAATCTGACAATACAGGAGCCTAGATTAAAAACCAGGCATGGCACACCAAACTGAGCTGTGTGTTCTGGGGTGGCAGGTCCTCAGGCTCCACTCAGAAAAGGAGGAAAAAAAAACAGCAAAGAAAAAGTTTTCATTTTGGGGCAGCACCTCAAGTGGCAACAGACACACAGGTGTAGACAGCTAAACTGTGCCACCCGTCGTTGTGGGATGCCTGCCACGGGTTGACTGAAAGGGGTGACTAAACAGGGTCCTCTGCGGGTCTGTCACACATTCAGGTGCTCCAAGGTATGAGGGAGCACCAGGTCATCTTCCCAAAGTCCCTGCTTTCATCTGGGAGCTAACGTTAGGGAGCAGGTGATGCCTGCCTTCTTTTGCTTCTTCCCATTTCTTCCTCTTGTTGCAGTCAATATTTATAACACAACTTCTTGCTTTATTTTCAGATTTAGTGCTCACTGTCTTGATCTAGAACTAATCTGAAAATTGATATTACACCACATTTTAATGGTCGCTACACAATTGCTTTTCATATGGAACTGGTCAAAATCTGGTATTCCAGCCTCTGATGCTTTCTTTTTTCCTGTTACAGCCAATATAAATATCTGCTGCAAGAAGACTTAGAGCAACGGGGCAGTAGGATGTGCTGGGATGACATAAAAATTTGAAATATCGTGGGACCTTCCTGACCCTATGCTGGTCTTTGTAGGCCAGGTATATGGTAACTCCAAATCAGTGGACCAGTTTGAGCTATGTACTAGTATTTAATGAACTTTGAATTTGCAATCACAATATTAGGCAGCTATATTAACTGCTTCATTAGAAAAAACAGCATGGTCATGAGAAAGATGTTAGAGATTTAATTTACTTTTTGCAAGGCAAACAAAAGTATCCTCCAAAGTGTGACTGACACCATTACTCACTTTGCATAGTACCTTACTCTCTAAGCAATCTTGATTGCAGTGGTGCACTCATTTTGCAAGCTGCTGCATAATATCAGCAAAGCTAATGCGATCAGCTCTCCAGGAGTATCACTTTGAGGAGTTTCTTTTGAGAAATGCAGAGTGAATTTTAGAAAATACTCCATGTGATCTTGTTGTGGCGGATGCCTTCACAAATGTGGTATTTTTGGCCACATCTAACACCACAGAATGAAACCGTGACCTCCCGGTAATCAACAGATGTTCTTCCCACCAACTTGCGTGGCACCAGGAACCCACCCATCATAGTTAGCCTATCTGCTGAGCTTACCATTCAAAGCATCTTCACTGACCTGAAACCAGCCAAGAGTGATTGAGACTACTTGAAGAACTAAATACACACCTCTGTTTCTGAAACCAGTCCCTTAATGAAGACATTTACAAATTTCAGTAGTAATGCTGCATTAATAATACTGTGCGAACATGTAATCAATAGGTATGTAGAGACAGCAGGCTGAAATATTATTCCGACACTTTAATACTGCTCTGAGATTTCAATCACTAGAATTTATTCCCAACACCTGAGGTGCAGTCATCTAGAACTCAGAAGCTGAGTTATAAACTCCTACCGGGGAGTACAGCCTGGTGTTTAAGAACCTCCCGAGGCTGTCGGTTCAGCCTGCCCAGCCTCAGTGATGGGCACGAGGACCCTCTCTGAGGTGAGCAGCTGCTCACCAGGGCACTGCCATTTCGCCTCCTGTCTGCCACAGTATGTGGGCGTTTGTTCCCTCTTTGAGAACCGGCCCCTTCCAGTCACAGAGACCCAGGCCCAAAGGTGCTCACGGGACTTATTTTCCTTGTCCACCAGTAAAACATCTTATCTACAACCACCAGCTGACCTATTTTAGTCATCTGCTTTAGGAGGAGATTAACCTGAGTCTAAAAATATCTACTTTTCTCCCCTGACTATATAAGAGTGTGAGAGCGATCAGCTCAGCTGTATATATTTACTCTGCAGAAAGATAAATTTAGAAGGGAGGAATCCCAGCTTTGCTGACAGATTTATTGCTGGGATGCTTTCAGCGAAACAGCTAGCTGCTAGCACAGGCTGGCCATGAGGAGACTTTCAGTGGATATGATGGGGAATGGGGGAAAAAACAGAAGGCCTTCCAGGCTTTCCTTCTTCCCACTCCTCCTTCCCCCTCATTTCTTCATGGGGGACAACACGAAAAAAGTTTCCTTTGAAGAAGCTTGCTAAGCTGGGACTGCAGCAGCGCTAGATCACAGCCCGGGCTAACTTGGCTCTCTGTGTAGGGGAGGAGGCTGATGTGGGACCCAGCGGTGCTGGGGGAGGGCTCCCTGGCCCCACCACAGGCTGAGGTGTCATGAAGGAGCTGCCAGCCTGGAAACTGAAATCCAAATTGCAGCAGTGCCTTGCAGATTTGCCTCCCACCCAAATAAAAACCTGAGGCAAGTCGTTCTGTCATTAATGTACTGCAGCGGCAATGGGAGGCTCTAATTGAACCTGGAGACCCATAACGACAGAGGCAATAAAAGCAGGTAATGAACCGCTCTGTCTTTTCTCAGAAGAGACTTTAATTGCTCTTTGCCTCCTTTATCCCCACCTGCAACATGCTGGAGGAAGAGACCTACCAACCTCATATCAGCATCACGGGAATGATTTCAGAAACGTTTATGAAATGCTTACAAGCCATGAAAACAGCCACCTTAGGAAATAGCCATTAAAAACCTGGCTTGTAAAGCAGTGTAGCGGTATTTACCCCTTTGTCCCATTTACGAATAATATCCCATTTACCAGTGGCACAAACCCGTGATCCACGGCTGGCAACTGTAAACCCTCGCTGTGCCTTTTGGGGCATCACGGGCCCAGCAATGCCTTTTGCAGGTTTGCACCCAAGGGTCATTTGAAAGCTTAAGCACAGAGTCTCTGCATGTTGTCATCTACTGCTGACAACTCAAACTGAATCACTGTTTTCCTGCAGTCAGGCAGTTGCACAGCCTTTAAATTTAGGCTGAAATCTCCAGAGTGGGAAATGCATGCTGATGTTTGTACCATCAGCAAAGCACCTGGATCTCCACGCTGCTCCACCACAACTGTGCTTAGATCTCTTTCCGGTGAGAAAAAAACCACTTGCTGAGTATCTCCACACCAATTCCTTCCCCTGCTTGAACTTTTGGTTCCTTGAGCTTGAAAACACCACCGGTCGAGCTTTCCCCCCAACCCCAATGTACATGGGCCACCTCCCGACAAGGAGGCTGCCCCCCGGGCAGGCTGTACGCAACCTTCCAGCAGCGGCCACTCAAGGGGCTCTCTGCAGCACTTACGAAAGCTGCTACTGGTGGCCCTGGGAGGCGTCCCTTACCGGTACAAAAAAAGGGTTTCACTAAAGGTGATCCAGCCTGTGCAGTGGCTGCTCCAGGCTGGTAGGGAGCCAAGCCCTTGGCTGCTGCACGCCAGCAGAGTTTGCAGCCCTGGGTCAGCGCTGGTTGCGAGGCGGGTGGGAAAGACAACAGCTTTTTTGGATGACGTGTCAAATGCCCTGTGTGAGCTAGTGTTCTTTCTGATCTTCCTTTTTCACTCTGTTATGAACCTCAGGGGGAAAAACTCACTGGCTTCTGAACAGGGGGTGACCAGAAGTAGGCAATGACTGACTACAGGGATGGGCACTGTTTCACATGAAAGCAATCACACCCCCAGAGGGCTAGAAGGTAGCAAACACCGTGTTTTTAATGTATTTTAAAAATTACCTCTGTGCAACGAGTAACCATGTATATGTGACAAAGCCTTTGAAAAATTAATTAATGGCAGTGACTGCAAATGCTTGAAGAGGACACTATCAGTTTCTCCAGCCTTTTCTGGAAAGTTCTGAATGTGCATCATTGTAACGGGTGAAGAAAAAACTGACCAACCTGATAATTCTGGGGAGCTTTCAGAAAAGGACCCTTTTGCCTTTTGTCACACTAAAAGGTATCACTTCTATGAGAAACCTGCCAGACAAGTGAGAAGTTAGTCATATTAATTTGCAAGTTCTGATGCAGACTGGGGTCCCATAACAATAGCTGCTGCAGAAACCCACACCACACAGTCCAGGCCCAGAACCCTATGTTTTAATTTCTAAGTAGATTTGTGTTAAGAAAACTTCTTAGATCTCTGAAATAATTGAATATTACAGCATTTTCTTTTACACACCGTGCTTGCTGAATGTCCTGCCCTTTGGGAGCTCTAGGCTGCATTGCCCCACCCTGACTGTGGGACTCAATGCAAGGATGAAGCTGCCGGCATCACTGGCTGCCCAAAATGCTGGATTAAAGAGGTGTCTATATTGCTATACATGCATATCTGAAATGAGCACAGGCTATGTTGCACCACCTGTGAGAAGGCTTAAGCACCTATTGGTATAACCCACTCCACTCAATGCAGGAAGAACAGCACAGCTCATACAAGCTGCTTGCAGAAATGGTGGAGTTGTCTCTGTACTGAAGAGCCCTAATGACCATTTTACTAAAGATCGTTTGAAAAGGATCCTTTGGGGCCAGGCTCTTTTCAGTGGTGCCCAGCAACAGGACAAGGGCAATGGGCACAAACTGAAACATAAGAAGTTCCTGCTGAATATGAGCAAGAACTTCTTTACCTTGAGGGTGAGACAGCACTGGAACAGGCTGCCTGGAGAGTTCGTGGAGCCTCCTCTGGAGACATTCAAAATACGCCTGATGCGATTCTGTGCAACCTGCTCTAGGAGAACCCTGCTTTAGCAGGGGGTTGGATAAGATGTTTTCCAGAGGTCCCTTCCAACCCTGACCATTCTGTGATTATGTGTAAAACAGGACTTCTAGCAGGAACTGCTAAAATAGCACCTAGGAGAGATACAAAAGCTCACCACCACCATATGTAACACCTAACTAATCTACAGCAGTGACTGTTTCTCTTGATCAATGTACAACAGACTTTTTTATTCCTGAGCTAGTGATGTAGAGAACAAGAGAACAAGGGACTTCTAAGTTACTCTGACCAAGTTACAATACACTTATGTACATCTGACAAGTATTGCAGAAAAGTAGGAACATCTAAAATATGATTCACCTTGTCCTTAGGCAGGTATCAAAAATAGTTCAAATGTACCTTACTACAGAAGTACTTATTTCCTTTCAGTGGCCATAAAGAGAGTCTAGACAACTAACTGTGACATAGTTGTCTATCTAAAACTGTCGCAGATCCATCGTGTCCATTTTCCAAGGCTTTGCTGTCAGTGCAAGGCTTTTGATATGGGCCAAATCACCATGCTCATGCTGCAGCCGAGCATTTCCACGTCCCAGAACAGGCAAAAGCCCAGCAGATCTGGAGGAGTTTAGTGGAGCTTCGTGGCTCTAGTGAATCCCTATGATTTTGTGTTTCAGTCAGGAGTCTGTGTACTAGGGGCTTCTGAACTAAAAGATTCAATTTTTTAAACAATGAAGACCCATGAGTAGTCATGTGTCCACGATTTCTAGGAAGCTAGTGGCAAATACCAGCAATACCATTAGGTGGTCTCTACCTCCTCCACTTGGAGCGTTGGATGGAAAATTAGTTCAGGCTAGATGCCTATGCTTTACTAGCTAAACTTAATAAAATTACACCCCTGGTTCAAGCTAGTTGTCTAGACTGCCTGTCTGATGCTGCCACAGGCATCTTGCTCAGTGCGTCTGAGACCTGGCTTCCAAACAGCTGAAAATTAGGGGAGAAGAATTCCAACCAAAGTGGTGCGTTGATAACTGGTGATAACATGGGGCAGGAGGAGGGAGCAGAGAAATATATCAAATATTATATTAAATGCCTTAGCAATATTGAATTTTAGTATTCACCTAGCTTCATCTTATTTTAGTCATTCAATGTCCTTTGCGATGGAAGTGTCTAAGGAAGCGGTGATAAACCTTAGAAAAATGTATAAGGCGGCGTTACTTGAGGCAGCATGCCTCCCTTGACTTCAAGTAAAGCTTCTACATGCTGCATAAAGGCCAAACCTATCATTTCTGTATTAGCTGGCTTTTGCCTTAAATTGCAAAATCACAACTTAGTCTTGAACTCGGCCGCTCGGCATTTCACAGAGGACCTCCCTGGCCCCCTTCATGTGCCCTTCTGTAAAGAAGGCACTAACACGTCCTGGCAGAGTCAACAAGCTGTACTGCCTGTCTCAGCTCTCAGGAACCGACTCAGAAGCCCCTTATGGCCAGCTGTTAGGGAAGAGAAACAGAAAAGCTCTGCCTCTACACGGGGGACTACAGTTCCAGCTCTCCTTGGGAGCAACCCACGAAAACCTACCAAAGAACCATCTCCCTTTTCTGAAGTCTCCTAAAATTAACGTTTGTCTTTATTTATCATCCATTTAATTATATTCTTATACAAGGCTTCTACCCACAGGTTTTGGGAGGCTGAATACATTGTTTATCACCTTTTACTAAACCAGAATTAGAGTCTGTTTAGAACGACTCTGTTTTGAAATTCTTCCTGCACACCTGCAGTCCTTCTGCAGCTTCACAGGTGCTAATGAGGGGAAGCACAAAATCGAGAAACCTCCTGTAGGTGCCTTCACCTCAGTGCCTTCTCAGCATTACCAGGAAATACCACCCTTAGGGGAATTTTCTTAAAATACTTTTTTGGAGAAATTTCTCAGTGGCTGCAGGTCCAAAGATAGTTTGAAAACAGTGAGTGCCTTATTGTTAAGTGTTGCAATAATATCCTGGGATACTGGTGAAGTTACTGTCTCCTCATTACTCTGACCTTACCAGCCGCCTTGGAGGAAAAGAATTTGAGTGTGCCTCCTGCTACAGAAATAGCCTGTGCACTTTCCTGTATCAGAGACCACAGCAGACACCATGACTCAGTTTAAGCTGTTAAAAGGGAAGACGTACATACACTGTGTTAACTACTTTCTTTAGATGCTACAAATTGTACTGTTTTCTCACAGTCATCGAACTCCCTTTTTGACTGATGGGTTGATGCCTTTACCATCTTCATGACCAACTTAAATTCATCAGGAGTAAATACCAAGCCTGTTTTTCCTCTGCTTGTGAGCTAGGGGATCTCATTATTTTCAGAATATTCATTAGACTCTACTTACTCTAAAAATAGTACGGGGTTTTTTTTGCCAGCGAGTGACTAGTGGGCAGCAGCTTCATGCATTTATCCGTTCCACAATACAAGCTCTGATAACTATATGTACTCACACATTGTGCCTTCAAGAAACAGTTGCCATAAATAGATTCCATTTTACAGTATTTGACATTGTCAAAGCAGTGGTAAACATTCAGTAATAGCAATTAACTAATTCATCTTCAGGGAAACCCTGTGAGCTAGGTAACACTGATATAATTAACGCATGAGTAAAATGAGATTTAGGAGTTAAGTCAGTTGCCTGGGCAGAGGCCTTCATGGTCTAGTGGATTAGACATCTGTCTCTCCACCAAAGAAGTTGAGTCTAATCCTTTTTCTGACATTGATTTGCCATGTGACCTTATGGAAAGTCAATTAACTTCTCTGCCTCAGCCACCCTAGAGATAACGATGCTTACTTACCCGGTGACACATGGGTGTTTGGAAACTGTACTAAATGATACTTCTGATGTACTCTTAAGGCCTATCAGTGGAAGAGGTGAAACACTAAAGCTTCCTAGCTCTAATGTCCTTGCTACCTTACCTAATTCCTCCTCCTCATGCCAGAAATAGACTGGGGGTAAGGAGGAGTTTCTCAGACTATGATGCTGCTAGTGAAACTGCGGATGACATCAGGAAATTTCATCAGATCCTGTCTGACCAGCAAATTTATTTAGAGTGCAGGTCAGCGTTATAGTTGCAATGGAAAGTTTATTTTAAACTTGGCCATGGAAGAAGCCAGCATCCTTCCCATGCTGCCCTGAGCTAATGAACAGACTGCTCTGGCCATCCCCGCTGAGCACCCAGGCTTCAAAGGGAGCGGGGCCTCTTTGCAGGGACCCAAGAGCCTGTGCTTATGCACCATCCCCAGTTCTCTTGCACCTCTAATGAGATTTCTGCAGAATAATTTCTACAGGTGGCCTTATCACCAGCAGGGATGCAAGCCTGGAGGGAGAGTCCCCATGTATACACACCCCCTAGAGCAGACCCATCTTGCCCTCTCTGAGCACTGGGGACTTAAGAGGACTTACTTAAGAGGACAGCTAAAACCTGCTCTGTTCAGTTCATTAGAAGCCATCCTTGAACTTCTGTCCTCTCACCAGCACAGCTTTTCATGACGTGCCACAGAGCATTAAGAAATACTGCTTCTGTAGCTGGCGTTTGAACTGCCCAGCAAGTATTTAGGCTAGTGGTGTGCTCAGGTAACTTTATGTCTCTTTTCCCATATTCAACCTTGATTTTAATTATTTCTACAAAATATTTTGTTGCTACATATAATGCTGCCTAGGCCCACAAAATCTCCCACAATTCTAATATAGCAAGAAACCAGTCAAACGGGACATAAGAATTCAACATTTACCTTTATTTCTGTCAGCAAGATTAACATTCCTTCTTTAAAATTAAAGGAAATGTCAGGGCTTTTCCCCTTTTGCTTGCTGAATTGTAGCAAGTATGGTGAACGCTTATGCAGCCCGAAAAATAATAACCTACTTCTGCCTCTGATGTGGCACCAATTACTTCTTGGCATCTTTTCTGCTGCCGATCCACCCGTGCACTGGCTGCTTTGTTTCAGTGTCCTGATCTCTCCACCCTCTGAGCAGTTAGCATTCGTCTCTTCCACACCCTCCCAGCTCCATCAATAATGTCTTTAACACTTACTTTGATGCTATTCCTTGAGGTTTTTCAAAATCCATCTTGGAAAGAAGACCATTAAATAGAAACCCTTTGGGGAAAGACAGGGAGGAAAGCTAAAGCAGAGAGGGCATGTGTTTGTGTGTAATATACCCCTGTAGGCTTTCCTCCTCCAGGCTGCAAGCCTGGAGACGACTTAACGCAAACGCCTACTGCTGTAAATAGGGAACAAATATTGTATCCTCCTAAAATAGATCAGGTTAATTCAAACCCTGACTTATTGGCTGCTACTTGCGCAAACATCTGCATATTATATCCAAGTAAATTACTAATGGGCTGCCAGACCAGTAATACAGATATTCCCAAGGCTGAAAGACTGTCTATGGCTTGTCCCTATGCATTTACTTACTGCAGAGAGTACCGGTGTGGACTAGGAAAGGGCAAATGGCTCCGTGTCTACACACTGTGGAAGAACTTAAAGGTGACTTGCAGTAGATTACAAAAGACACTCTAGGATTGTATACTGAGCATGGCAAGGAGCATGAACTAAAACCATATTCAGCCCTCAGATGCCTAAAATATGACTTTTCAGTACTGTTTATTTCCCAGGTTAAAATTACCTGTGTGCTAATAGGTGATTAATATGTAACCCATTTGCCACAAGCAGAATATATAATTGCACTCAGACAGACTGTTGAGGTTTTTTTCAAATGCTTTTGTTCAAGATTGCACTCCTTCTAAGTGTTTGTAGCTTATCTAGTAATGTTATCTCCTGCACTTCCATATTTAGGTTTTTTTCCTTTTGTCTTACTATATGGAGAGTTAGAACTTGTACCTCACTGAACCTAATCTACTAATACATTGAAGCATTCATTTAACTTTAAGGTTGAACTTCAGATCCCTGCTGCATCAGATTCTTTGTTTAAATATGTACATTTTAGTTTTATATTGCATATTTTGCAAGATTTCATAAAACTGTCCAACATCCCAGTTCTATAGTCTGCACTAGAGACTAACAGGTGTGACTTCAGCTTTATCTATGAATACAGTAAAGACTATGTAACACCAGGAAGGACAATTTATTTTTCTTTTTAATCTTAATTCCTTCCAGTAACTTTTGTTTAACTCTATATACAAACAATGACAGTTTCCTGTGAAATGTTTTCCAATTTTTAAGTTTGGAATGAAATGGATAGTTTGCATATATTTTTTAAAGTTGAATGTATGGGTGTATGGACCTTCAGAATTATATCAGTTTTGCTGTAAATTAATGTGGCTAAAGTAAATGGACACACCTGAACCTGCAGTGACCTTGTAAAATACTGGTGGCTATTAGATGAAACTGGATCTATCTGGATTGGAAGAGGGAAGGGAAATCAGTTCATCTTAAGTTTGGTAGTTTGGTAATCACTACTGTAAACAGTGTTTTTACTTCTTAGTATGATCACCAGAAGACAATGCATAGCCAGTATTAAACCAGGGCAGATAACAGACGATAAAGGCAAAGCTTAATCTTGCTAGGATTAGTGACTCTAAATTGATATGACTGAAAAAACAGTGAAAAATGCTGAAGTTAACCGGCTTCAGGGACTAGCAAAATGCCTTGCCTGGTAATTTTCAAAAGTCTTTAGAGACACTGATTGCACCTGGAACCTCTGATTTGATTAACAAAATAAAAAATGTCTACTGTAGTAGCCTCATCTGTGCTTTAATTAAGAGCTTTGTATTTAAATAGAACCATCTGATGCCCTGAGGTTATTTTTAAAGTAAGCTTCTGGCAAGGCAGGAGTGTGGTGGATTACAGGCTTGGAACTGAGGAAAAAACATCGTTCAGCATACAGTTTAGAATAATGTGTGCATATATACAAATACATCTGTATACATGTAACAAGATACAGGACTGGATTTATTAAAGCCAAATGGAAAGATATTTCCTCTTTTAGTATTCTAGATCCCTTTTAATACATGCAATGTAGATATTGCACTGCTGTCTGATTTGTGTAAATACCACAATAGCACATCAATCTGACCTGTCCAATAAAAGCTCCATTTCTCTACAAATGTAAAACCAAGTTATCAACTTAGTTGTCTGCATCTACTACTCCATTTAACAGTGGCTGTTATGCTTGATGCGGATATATAAGACATATCACCTTATCAGCTCACCATTTATCATGGAGCACGCGTAAGCTGAAAAGCAGCAGTGCCAGATAAAGCACACTGATGGAAAACGAGCGGCAGGGTAGCAGCAGGGGTGGCAGACTGGGGGTGCTAATAAGCACTGTTAAAAGGGGATGGGGCAGGGGGGGCAGGGGAGAAGAGTGAACAATTTAGACAAGACATAGCTGAACTTGAAAAGCCAGATAACAATGGATTTTTCTAGTTCTTATTTCAGAAGGGAACTTACAGCTTCCAAATTTTAATGGGCAAGCATGTGCATCCATGGGGAAATCTTCAAGCTGCATGGGACATTCAGCAGAGATGGTCAATCTGTGGGAGAGTAAAAAGAAAACACATCACTTTTTTTCAGCGTTTTCCCTTTAGGGCTCTTACTGCGATCCAGGAGCGCTGGCACAAGCAAGCTTTCCTGAAGGCTCCTCACTCCTCCTGGAATCACAGCAACCCCCTGTTAAAATGAATGTGAGATAAACCAGGTGGGCCACTGTGCATGCATGATGTAAGCCTTATCTAGTAACTCTAGGACAAGTGAAATGATTTTATTTATGTAAGCTGTTCCAATAAGATCATTCTTTCTTATTACTGTGTGAAGGAACTCCTGTGCTGGAGCTTCTGCCATGCGCTTTATACTTATCTGCTCTCTGTAGATAGCTGCGACTGGACTAGGAATTTGGCTCCTGAGTGTAGCACTGTTATAGACATAAAGAAGCACTGACTTTATATATAGATGTAACTATTTAAATACATAAAGATAAATACTTGTGTTATATTAATACTTAAGTATATAATATATTGATAACTATATATAAAGTTACATATAAAGTCAATGACATATATATATGAATTTATGTAGCACTACAGTTAGCTTCTGTGGAAATCACATAGTATTGGGGCAGCCCATTTCATTTCAACATACTGTGAATTACCTGGGCACTTTGTCGGGAAAAAACAACAGGGTCATTTTCCCCAGCCTATTGCCTGGGGAAGCAATTCTATCCTGGACTGCCCTGCCACTATGTGGAAATTCAGGAGCTACAGTGAACGTAGGGGTTAGGGAAGGAAAAACACTTAGGAAAAAACAAACGTATCCCATGGATGTTCTGTATGATTGACAGATTAAGCTGAAGGCAAAGAAAAGTCCAAGGTAAATTTCTGAGCAGTGCAATATCAGTTATATTGATATAAAACACATCAAATGTATCAAAAGAGCCAAAGCTTACTTTTCTAGGTGCATGCAACACATAGCACAGTGGGAATCTGTTTTGATTATGCCATTTTGATATTTGCATAATACAGATGGTTTTCTCAGGACAGTGAGGTTGCAAATCTCATTTTATATTATGAATACCCTTATGGCTTTCTTGTTTTATGCTGCCGTTCTGCCTCAGAGGTAACAGACCAGAGACACCCAAAGCCTCACAGGCTTCCCGGTGCTGGGGTGATGCAGGGCTTTGCTGGAGGGCAGCCTGGTTCCTTACCAGACTGCTGCGTGGAGGGCAAAAATCTGCAGAGAAATCCACAACACCCTACTACCCGAATGCAGAAAGTACCCATTGCTATCACAACAGCTGCATGTATACATACTCCTCAGCTATATACACTCACTGCTTCATATTAGCACACCAAAGTGAGTATTCTTGCTACAAGAACTTCTATCCAAAGGGATCATAAAGGGTAACAATCTGTCCATGTACAGATGGCACAGCATTCAGTCAGTCCAATTCAATACAACACAATGATGCCTTGCCGGGGCACTCCAGCTACATGGACAATAAACTGGGGGAAAGAGCTCCGCTCTCTGCCAAGGCACAGAAACCTGGAGCTTTACCAATAGCTGGAAATGGCAAAATAAGCACAGAGAAATGCAATAGTATCTATCATTGGCTAGAGATTATATCATGACGATAAGCTGGGAAACAGGGAGGGAAAAAGGCAAACTGCAAACAGTAATGGAAAATGTAAAGATAATACACCATATAAAGCAAAAGGAAAAAAAACCAGTTCAGAACAGAGATAATGTATTGCTTGGTAAGAACAGACAGGAAGTCTACAACATAGAAAAGAAATTACCGAAGCCTGAGATACCTGCCCTTAGGCAAAACTGTTCTTGGACTTCATTTTTGTAAAAGAAATTTCAAAATCACTAAAATAGAGAGTTGTGTGCAGTGGAGACTGCCCTTGGGCAACAAAGCCAGCAAAGCCACAGTCACTGAGAGTGCTATGTGGATGCATTATGAACAAGCTGGTTCTAGTAGCATCATGCCCAGAATTATTGAATCATAGAATCATAGAATGGTTTGGGTTGAAAGGGACCTTAAAGATGACCTAGTTGAAGCCCGCCTGCCATGGGCAGGGACACCTTCCACCAGACCAGGTTGCCCAGAGCCCCATCCAGCCTGGCCTTGAACACTGCCAGGGATGGGGCATCTACAACTTCTCTGGGCAGCCTGTTCCAGTGCCTCAGCACCTTCATAGTGATGAATTTCTTCCTAATATCTAATCTCAATCTACCCTCTTTCAGTTTAAAGCCATTACCCCTTGTCCTATCACTGCATTCCTCCTTGTGCTATCACTACATGCCCTTGTAAAAAGTCACTCCTCAGAGCCTTTGCTTCTCCACGCTGAGCAACCCCAACTCTCTCAGCCTGTCTTCATAGTAGAGGTGCTCCAGGCCACTGACCATGTTTGTGGTCCTCCTCTGGACTCAGTCCAACAGGTCTATGTCCTTCTTGTGTTGGAGGCCCCAGAGCCAAATGCAATACTCCAGGTGGAGTCTCACAAAAGCAGAGTAGAGGGGGAGAATCACCTCCCTCTGTGTTGCTCACATTTCTTTTGATACAGCCAAGGATACGGTTGGCTTTCTGGGCTGCAAGCACACATTGCCAGGTCATCTTGAGCTTCTTGTTTACCAACATCCCTAACTCTTTCTCAGGGCTCTTCTCAATTCATTCTCTGCTCAGCCTGTGTTTGTGCTTGTGATTGCCCTGACCCACATGCAGGACCTTGCACTTGGCTTTGTTGAACTTCATGAGGCTCAGACAGGCCCACCTCTCAGCCTGTCAAGGTCCCTCTTGGATGGTGTCCCTTCCCTCCAGCGTGTTGACCACACCACACAGCTTGGTGTCATCATCAAACTTGCTGAGGGTGCACTCAACCCCTCTGTCCATGTCGCCAACAAAGATGTTAAACAGTGTTGGTCCCACTGCCAGCCCCTGAGGAATGCCAGTCATCACTGGTCTCTACCTGGGACATCAAGCCATTGACTGCAACAATTCGAGTGTGACTATCCAGCCAATTCCTTATTTACTGAGTGGTCCATCCATCAGATCCATGCCTCTTCGGTTTAGAGACAAGGATGTTGTGCAGGACAGTGTCTAATGCTTTGCAGAAGCATTTAGCACAAGCACAACTTGCATCCTTTTCATAAAAGTCACTCCAGTGGGTACTTGAAAGCAAGGCTACTATCCCTCCAATATATCATTATATTTTCTGTATCAAGTATTGCAAATTTAGTTTTTTTATACATTTGGAAACCTTGCTCCCAGTGCCATAAGAACGCTGGCATGCTTTACTGCAGTCCATCTCCTGTCTCTTTGTCTACCACCAGTTCAAGTATGTTGTTTCAAAGGCTGCAGCTTGACAACATTTTAATAGACACACTTGTCATCTGCAAACAGTGAAGGAGTGGTTCCCTATATTCATCTTACCCAGACAGCAGCTGTGGAATCAGGAAGTGAAGGAAAGTTCGATGCAGAATTATGAATAAGACCTTTTGTTTCATCTGATCGTCTTATGAATTGTATCCTGCTGCCTGCATCTCTGGAAATAATCTTTGTGTGTAATGAGGAAAACCTTAGACATTTCTCAACTGTAAGTGTGGAAGTGAAGATGAGGTGCATGAAGACTGTGGCCTAGTGGAATTTAATTAAGTCCCTCCAGAAATTACTTTTGCCTGTCTTAAATGAAAGGGTAACACGTAAGGCTGGAGGGCACCTGGCTGCCACTTTCTCTCTCAGAATCTGCAAAGACCCTGGTGGCGCCAGGGCCATTCCTGTACCCCCTCTGAATTCCTCATCCAGCAAAAGGTGGCGTAACCCTTCAAATGATGGTGCATGGTTCAGTCTTCTGGGTTTAGCTCACGGGTAGGGAGAACAGAGTCTGGCAGCTGCAAATATGCTTCAGTACAGCCCTTCCTTTCATTAACATGAATTCTTTGGATGAAGAAGTTCCTTTTGTTTGTTATCAGCAATATCTGCATGCTCCTTTCCTTTTTCCATGCTTCCATTCTAGGGCCACTCCTAGTCTGGCCATCTTAAACAAATGAACTAGCGATAGTTCTTCGTTACCAGTTATTCTTACAAGAGTATGGAGTTGAGCCTCCTAGGTAATTTTTAAAAGGCTCAGTGAACACTCCTAGCTACCTCTTAAAAAGTTTGCATTACTCAAGGTTTGTGAAGCATCTTGTAATAAGCAACACAATAGAAAACTGGACTGTAGGTTCCGACACACCACATAAACGTCACCACTTTGAACCTCTGCAGAGCACTCTGTGCTCAACAGGAGCTGTTCTTCATTACTGTGTGAGGACCTTAAAAACAATCACTGAACTGACTCCTGGTTCAAAGAGACTGGATGTTCTACTACAAATAGAAAAAATAAAGCAGCACAGCAGCCGTTTCTGACACTCTGGGGGCTGGAAGCATGGGTCACTGCATACAGATTTACTTCTAGGTGCAGGGTACAAACTCTATATTCAGATCATAGCTCCAGGAGTCACAAAGAAATTGGTACCTGGGCCTGCTCCTTCAAATACCACCTGTGGTGATATTTGCACACTTTGGCTTTTAACATTGTGTTAAAGCTTAGGTACCCTTTGCATATCCTAGTTTACACAGCTGATTATAACAAAATTACTCCCAGTTTGTATTTATTGAGAGAAGAGAAAGGAGGCCTTGGCATGCATACATGAAACAGCATTTGCTTAATTCTTTCAATATGGTCACTCCAGAACAATCTTGCTGTGCTCACTGCAGCACAGTTACCTAAGCTAGAGACAGTCTCCAAACCAGGACTTTTCTGTCACAGCACAAGCACTGCTCAAACTGCAGTTCTTCCCAACAGAAGCATTTAAAAGTTTCCCTCCTCCATCATCATTCTGTCTTAATAAAAGCCCCATGGGACTAGTTTCACTCAATCAGAGTTTTTGACAAGATTACAAGTGGCTGTTAAAGGTCATTTACAATGGGAGGATGAAACTTTGGTTTTATTGAAGTTAATGGTAAAATTCTCCCTGACTTCAGAGGGGCTGGTATTCACCCAAAATGTGTAACAAACTGTGGTTACAGCTGCTGATTTATTATTAACAACAAAACTTCACTTTCATAATGCTCCAAATACTTATACCACTATCCAAATATTAATCAACCAATAAAACACTACAGCATACCTTCACTATTTGAAAAAAAGAGTTAGGTCTACATATTATCTCATGTATCATCCACAGTTGCACATGAAAGATTCAAGAAACTTCATTACATATAGGCTTTAAGAACATAAAGTGATGTGATTACTTAAGTTCTATTTCAACAAAATATAGACCTGTAAGTGAATACCCATTGAAGAAAAGCATAACAATTCAAACAGCAAGATTTTTTGACTCATGAAAAGTCACCTTCAACCATTTCTACTGGAGAACTAAGCATGATGGCGCTTTCAAAATCCCATTGCTTTTTAATGAGAAGGCAGAGAAGGAGGTGTTAAAAGTCAAGAATGTGGCAAGGAAATAAATGCAGATGTTTGGGAGCCAGACATCCGCTGTGAGTGTGCTTCAAGGAGAGGTGGGAGCCCTTCGGCAGAAGTCCCGGAGGCACAAGGCACCCTGTCCCACAAAAGCCCATTTTAGGGTGCTGCAGGGGCCTCCCTGCTGTTCCTGTGATTTCCCCCAATGCAAGGAACATCTGCTCCTACTCATGGGAAAAGAGCTGAGAGACTGAGCAAAGCTGTCATCTCTCTGCTACCCTGGAAGTGCAGAAAACACTTTCTGGAGTATTATCTCCAGCTGCCAGGCAGGAGGTGAGGGCAGTCACCTGCCCGGGGAACCAACAGAGAGCGGCAGAAATTTGTTTTTTCTTATCAGTTACTAGCTTTAGTAGGCAAACAAATTAAAACATAGAGCTTTAGAAGGAGAGGGGAGCAGAAAGGCAGAGGCACCCGGAGAAGTTCACTCAAGATACTTGTTGAATAACAACAGTAACTGGTGAAAGGGACACAAGGAAAGCTTTATTGGCTCTGAGGTATGGAGCTGGAGAGATACAAAGCTCTTCTGCCTGTTTGCCCTAATCCCCAAACCAGTTCCACCTTCTTAGTTGTTTATTTCTGTGTGCTGCCCTTGTCCCAGTGCTGGCAACCAGTTACCCACCGTGGGGCTCAGGCCAGAGTGGGAGCAAAAGAGCCAAAGTGCCCTTCCCAACACAAGCCCAGCCATCACCATTTTCCTTAAAAAAAAGACAAAACGTTTGCTTGAAACTCATCTTGAATCTATCTCAACATCTCCCCAACATGCCAAAAGACTGAGGTGGATCCAGCCTTACCCAAGCCATACGCTGCCCCAAGGGGCGGGCTGGCTCCCTGCAAAGGGAGACCTCAAGGTTGGGTCAGACCCTTCTCAGAAGCCAACTCCAGGAGAATCATCCCTGGGTACCTACTCCAACAGGTCATCAGTAGAACAATTTGAGCCTTTACGGCATCTCCACTATGCACTTTCACACCCTCACGTGGACAAGAGAATAATGGAGAGTTGCTGGTTTGGGTTATACTTTTTCAAACTGTGAACACATTGTTTTCAGTTAGCCTGGACTCAGGATGTAACTATTCACCCCTTCTCCCACTGTGATGTCTTGGGAAAACTTCTATAACCAAACCGTTACTCCTTTCAAAGTGTTTTAAAGCAAGACTTGTTTCAGGTCCCAGCACCGTACGTGTGTAAACCAGGGAACTGATGTCTCCCTGTGTACCTTAAGTGAATGTAACATGTTCTTATATGTTCTTATATGAGCGTGCGCATGCACACACACACACACACAGACACAGACCTTTCTTGGTTCTGACACACAGTCGTAATGAACCCTGCTGATGGTGGTGATAGTGAGCTACCTAGCATAGCACAGAAGTGTTAGGATGTGGATACACGTTCAGTCACGCTACTGACAGCTGTGAAAGTCACCCTGAAGCCTGCCCCTGCCTGAGTGACTGTCCGCAACCTGGCTCAGGGGGAGAGAAGTGATTATTCTCAATAAATCAAACACTGCCTTGCTCACGAATCTCCACCACTGTGTTAGATAAGAGGCTAAAATATGGACTCAGGGCCTTGTTCTGCACCTCTACGTGGAATGTGGAGCCAGTTCACCACTGCTTCTTATTTATAACACCGGCTGTACTCTCATTTCCTTGGAATCCACCATACCAAGTGAACACAGGACAGAAATTAACGCTAGGATCTGGAGTGAAGTGGTCTGCACAAATTTCTGTGTTAGCCCATTTTTCCTTCATAACCACTCTACCAAGAATACTACCCTTTCACAACTTTCCTATGATGCTAAGATGTGTTATATTTATGTGACACCAAAATGTGCTTTGAAAATGCCACAGTGAAGGGACTATAGAACACTAAGAGCTCCAGTTACTGATGTTTTTGTGAGCAAATTCAGAGGCATGGTGTACTGGACAGCAAAACTCTCATTTTAAGCAAACCAAATCCTTAGCATAGCTTATGCTGAAGTGAGAAAACACGACTTTAATTGCCTAGATTAACTGTGCTGAAGACTAGATTATCCTGAGATGATCTGTGGTGGGCAGGATTGATCTCAAAAGCTGTGCCACTGTAGGAATGACCTCCCTGCATGTGGAGTACCCTGGCATACCCAGAGCACACTCTTAGGTGGGGGCAGGGGGGATGTTCAGCCTCTAGGCACAGAAAGAATGGAGAAAGGCAATGAAATAACCAATAGGACATTTAAATTATCTGATCTTTGATAGGAATTTGGGGGCTTATAGAAAGAATCACATTTCCAGCTCCTGGTAAAAGCTTATAACTGATAATGCCTTTCATTCTACAGTATTTCTTTAATACGCATAAAACCAGTGGACGGAGCATTGAGCTTACGCTTATCTATCTAATGCAAGGTGTCTAATGAAGTCCATAAGCAAGGCAAAACTTGCTGGAAGAAGCTCTGTTTTTTATCAGACTAACTGGTGCAGTCAAAACCCCAACCATTTTGCCAGTCAACTCCTTTATATTCTCAGCTTACAGACCTTACTTTCCTAAAGAAACTTTCAACCAATATGGCTATGCAGCTACGAATGCTACAGCACAGTATCACACCCATCTACTTAACAGTTTCACTTAAAAACCTCACCGAGCTTTCTCTCCTTGCTGGTCCCTAATCCATGATGAACTCTCCTTGACACCCCATGAGGAAGGCCTTCAGATCTCTCCTCTGCAGTAGCTTCTATTTTTACTGAATTCTTGAATCAAACCCCCAAACTCTAACTAGTACTAACAACACTGAGAAGCTGATGCAGTGGTTGATGCAGGTAAAATGGGAAACACCTCATCCAGCCCACCCTTCACTATGCTACGCCACATATTTCCACAAGCCTGCACATGCTACACGTTTTGACTACGATCTCCTCAGTGTGACCCTTTTGGTGGCACGTTCAGCTATGTGCTGACTGCAGTAAATACATTTATTCTTGAGGTGCTATGTAAGACTGAACTGTGAACTCCTCTCTGGCTCTCAAAAGAGGCCAGTCCCAGATGCTGGCAGAACCAGCCAGCGATGGCAATGCCTGGTGCCACCCGACTCACAGGGGGTCACCCAACCCCTGCTTTCAGTGGGAGAAAACCCAAGTACATGAGGAAGAAGCTCTCGCAGGCACCCTAGGCAATGCAGGCTGAGGAGTGATGGACATGCCACAGTGCATCTGTCCTCCAAACACCACCTGTTAGACGACTTGGTAATTGGTGCAGGTTTTCTGACAGGTCAAAGGGGCTTTTGTTCCTCCATTTCTGCCTGTTAGCACAGCACACGCTCCCCCCTGGGTGAGGGTTACTTGGCTGCACAGCCATCCTATTCCTTCCTCCCAGTTCACACAACCTTTATATTTGTATGGATAGGCACAATCTGCATGTAGTATTTTCTACAGAGAAAAATAAGCTGGATTTAGGAAGTATTAAGGGGTGGGGGCACACACCAGATGGGCAGTACCAGTCCATTTGGGCTCTCTTACATCTAGACTGGGGTGCACAGACACAGGAGGATAGGTAGAAGGGATTACTACCTGGCGACCCTAAATACAGAGCTGAAATCTTTGGTTATTTTCCACAGTTCAGACAAACAAACTAGAGCTCCAAAACATCTCACCACAGTTTCCTTTCAGCCACTGACATTTAACCCCAGCCTCTTCTTATTCACCTCACATTTCTATGTCCACCTCTCAGGTCACCCCTCATCAAGATCTGCCCTTTGTGTAACTTCAATGCTTCTCCACACCTCTGTGTGAAAGGGCCATGCATCACGCAATTTGATATGTTCTTCTGCAGGGAAACATGTGCATATGGCATATGCCTATTCGTATGTAGCCCTGCCCGTACACAGAGGACATTGTTTAACCATCCAAGCAGGACACTATTAGCTGGATTTTTTTGCCTTACTGCTGAAATGCTACACACTCCTCATCAACACAGCCATGAAGTGTCAGGTAAAGGGGCAGGCTGTGGGTGCTCGCTGCTCCAGGGAAAGAGCCTTCTGACCCCTCTGCTGTTTCACACCTTAAATAGTCATTGAACAGGCCTCAGCTTACCATCTCTTTGCTATTTATACCACCACCAGCACCAGCATCTGCTACACTGTAAGCACCCGTTTGCTGCAGTGCCATCTGAGGGAAGGAAGGGCTGAATCTCCCAGCAACACTTGACTGTCCACATGCTAAACCATGTTCAACAATGTACTTGGCTCCTTCTTTCCATCCAGATTTCCCCAGGAAGAAGATGCGGTTATGCAGCTGGATGGGGGCTCCCTGTTTCTATCAAGATCAGTGGGGTACTATCTCCCTCAGGGCATGCACCCCTGTGCCTCTGCATGCAAACAGGGACCGTGGACAGGTCAGCTCGGTGACACCTTCAGAAGAGACAGAAAAGCAAAAGCATATAGCATGGGTGAGATACATATTCTACCACTGGACTGAGCAAACCTAGAGATAGTGGCTTGAGTGTAAATTACGTTGAAATCAATTTGTGTAACTGATGCTTTTAAGATGCACATTTAATGGCAAGAACATACTAGGTATTTCTTATTTTGACTAAGGAGGTTTTGCTAATTTTCCTTTTCTTTTAGCTCAATCTCCAAGTCAAAACAATATTTTATATACATGGACAGGACACATGCATGCATTAGCCACTGAAGAGATGACTGTGGAGCAATGAGACAACCTTATGAAGTCTGACCGAGCCATGAAAATAATTCAGGGTTGGTCATCCCTTCTGGTCCCGAAGTTTCCTGGCCCAAATTCCTGAGAGGAGTATGCAAAGGGAAGGCCAGCCTCTCTTGCAGAAATTCTTCCCAAGTTTTTATACTGGCTATAGTGCATATAACGGACACAACCTCAGGATTTTAGCTAAAGCCTGGTAAAAAAGACTTGCTTCATCATTTAGAGCAATCAAATAGAAAAAACAGTTTGGAATTTTTTGAGTGATATAACCATGACTGTAAGGTACAAGTTTATGTATGTGGTTTCAGGAAATTTTAATTTAACAGTAGAAAATGGAATAAGTCAGGCTGAACATCAATATAAGATAAGCTAACATAGTAAGATCTTTTAGAAAGTAACTGAGGTCTCCAAAGGCAATGTCTTAAGACTTTTACAGAACAGAGTAGACAGAAGACTAGAAACAGGCACTGCCAGTGGACTGCTCATTAAATGACAAGCCACGCGCATTTTTTCATCTGCGCCATCACACCAAGACACTTTCCTGCAGAAAGGTTGAAGAAGCTAATGGGACAATGAAGACTATTTCTACCCATGCCCATTGCACAACTTTACTCAGCTATATATATTGGTATTTTGATTTGATGAAGTCTTCCAAGAAGGTTAAATTACCAAGAATTTCCTACAGGGTAACTCTGGTGTAACATGATCCAGAATTAATTTCTCACTCCACCCTAATATGTTCATCTGATCAGATGTTTCTGAAGCATCTTAGAGCAAGCCCTTCCTGTCTTCTTTTCTGAAGTAGCTTGGAGCCATTCTCCAGCCTCCCTAAGCCCTTTATTCCTTACACATATGCTTTTACTTTCTGACTACGTCAGATATCTATAACCTAATCTGCACTACTTTCTCGTTATTCCTGAGTGACCATTATCAGTACCAAGTATCCTGCTCCCCCAAACCTTTCTACCCTAATTTCTTGCAACACCTTATCTCACCTAAGCCCTCAAATGCATCTTCCTGATCCTGCACTCTCAACCTAGCCACAGGTACCCAGCACCCACCAGCAGTTCACTGACCTCCGGCATCCCTCACCAGATACCTCTTTCTTCACCAGCATTCTATGGGTTCTTCCCTTCATCTAAACAAGCAAAGGCAGAATTGAAAGTTATTGGGGTTTCTTGAGCTTCTAGGTGCACTATATTCCCCCCCTACACCCACCTAGACAAAGGTGGAGGACTGAACCCAATTTGAGTGCGCTCATGTGTGCTATGCTTGCACAGCCTTGGGCTTTATGTTGCATGGAGAGGAAACTCTGCAGCTCCTCTACAACACAGCTACAGGACCAGCTGCTGACTAGAACATCCCATAGTTTTAGGTGGCTGGCACACCACCTGTCTCCAAACTACATGAGTATGGGGATGGGAAACACCAGTGGAAATAAGTAGGATGGGACTCATGTCACCAAACACAGACATGGATAGTAACAGCAGGTACTATGCTCATTTTTTCTGCCACTGTGAAAAAAACAGGAACCTTCCTAGTGGAGTGAGTGGAGAGAAATAAGCATCTTTCATACTAAAGCAGACATCTGAAATAATGCAGACACCTAACTCCTTAAGAAAGTCCCTCCCCTGCACTGGGAGCAATTCTGAGCCAAGAGGCTCAGCTGCAGCCGTCAACATTACATATAAGTAAAATAGCTGAGGTGAATCCCACCCATCCTGCCTGGTGCACTCCATCACAGCGTATTTTAGACTACTCACTGGCAGTCTGATGTTTCAGCACAAACATAAATGTACTTCAGGGAATGGTATTTCCGATTAGGCAGATGAAGATTCCAGTTTCAGTCTAAGTGAAACGACTAGGGAGTTCATTGTAATGTCATCCTCCCCTGGTAATAAAAAAAGATAGCATAGCTGTAACAATTCTTCAGCATCTACCAGGTACTTTCAAAGCCCCCAGCTGCAGAAGGTAGGACCTGTTTGCAGATTTGGGAAAAATCAAGTCACCGACGCAGCTGTGCTTTCCTGGGTGTGCCTGGGGGGTACTGTCAGGGCACTGCTTCCCTCCGGTTTCTGCTCAGTCACCCCATCCTCGCCATGCACAGGTCAGGTTGGCCCTCCTGGTTTGTCCTTATAAAGTGGGGGGAACACAAGGCAACCTGGCAGAAATTGTACCAGATAACCCCAAGGGAAAGTTGGGTCTGCCTCTGTGCTAAGCGCAGACCTGGAACTAAAGTTGGACCTTTTGTAACTCCTCAAAGTTCAGGCAAACATCCCTCATCCAAGGATGGGCTGGATCTGGTTTGGGTTTTGTCTTTTAATCAATTCTGCCCTTGCTGTGCAAGTTCCCATCTCTGTGATGGAGATCTCTGCAGGGCTCTGCCCACTTTTATTGCCAGCAGAATAGGCTTTTGTCACGCACTCTACATAGGGACTATATTTGGGCAGGTTGTAATTGCCCATTTTGAATGTATTATACCACAGTCTCCTCTGATGTTTTCCTCTCACTGGGTAAATCCAGCCCTGGATTTTTCAAAACAACAAATCTTCGTTCCTTGAAGGACAGCTTTTGAGAAATGGGGCAATGTGCAATCAAAGCGGAGAGATGGGAACCAACAGGCTTGGTGTTGAAACACGAATCCTGCTGCTGTCCTCAGGGAAGGGCCCTTCACTTCATATATGCCTATTTTCTCTTGCTCTGTCAAAATCTGAATTGATGAAAAGCAGCTGAAAGTCCTTGCCACTGCAGTGGTTTTTCAACACTTGCGAGATTCAGCCCAATGTGAAGAAATTATTTTTTTTTTCCAGCTTCAGGCAGTTTGAAGCTTGAATATGAAAGAAAAGGCAGCAAGTGTAACGCTGGGGGAGGAAATGCGTATTTATATGGCTTGATAGCTCCTAATTAGTTTTGTAATATTTATACAATGCCCAAAAGCATTGACAGATCCCTTTCTGTAAATATAAATGGATGCATAAATGAAATCTTCCCTTTGAAATAAGAACAACGTATTCAAATTGAACATAAATGTTCCCGTCCAGACGGCTGGCTGACTGAAAACCAAGGGTTCATTTTAAAGCACAGTTTTGCTGGTCACTCCTTGCTCAGGGCCATGCAAGTAGACCCGCATCTGGGAAGGGCTCCCTTCTGGCAAAGTCGGCGCTTGAGAACCTACACATTTTTCATAGAAAAAATTCCCCTTAAAAACCCCAAGCGAACAAAACCTGGCTTTCCTGGTGGGAGCTTGAAAGCAGCACCCTTATCTTCCAGCCAACTGGTTTTATAATCCACAGCTCTACGGCCTTGAGTGGTTAGCTTGCTAATCCAGTGCTTCATAGAAGAGCAGACATCGTGCTCACACGCATCCAGGACGTGCGTGCACTTGCACACACCGCTGTAACCCTCGGTGCTAATGTAAGGAACAGTTATTTTCAGCCCAGAGCAGCCCGTGTACCACCAAGCAGCGTGGTCGTGCTGCCATCAAGTGGGTGCATTCCTGAATTGTGACTATCTTCCAGGAGCGGTAAAAAGAACGATTTCAGGGCTGTACTAAAAATTTTCTAGTTTCTTAACACCGTACTGACAAATATCTGCAATCTCCAGCTGATAAATTACGCATATGCAGATTAATGGGACAGATGTAACTGTAACCACTCTCAGGATCTCTGGCAACCTTCAGTTGCCATAATAATATGGGGAAAATCTGTTTATACAGTATCTCTTCAGATAAGTGACCATGTCACATGTGAAGTCTCACATTCTATCAGGTGCCTGGCAGTCCTAGTGGCAGCAAAAGGGTTTTGGGGTTCTTTCAAAATTACAGCGAGAATGGGGGCTCTAAGGAGCCTACCCCTTGTGATGACACAGAAAGATTCTTCAATATCTACAAGCTAATAGAAAATCATTAAGAAAAAGCCTATGAGCTGCTGGTGAAAATTTAATTTATAGTCCAAAAACTTAGCTCGAGTGAGCATTTTCTGCTTCATACAACTTCTGGCTTCTTTGCAGCTTTTTTTCTAGCATCCTACAGCAAAGTTTATCAAAGCTTCTGTCTTTACTGCCAGTTCCCACTGAGTGAAAAAAAAATGCAGCTCACTGAGACATGTTGGTTCTCTTCTTAGCCTGAAAATGTTGCTTAAATTACTGTCCCCATTTTTCAGAATAGTTTCATGGAATAAATGAATTTTATGCTTTTTACAACACCTATTTCTCAGATATGATAAACTAAATATCTATTAAGTTTTTAAAGAGAAAGAATAAAATGTTTGCCTCCATTCACCAAGCTATTTTCTATACAGATTAGTGAAATATGAAGCATATTTGCTAGTGCTTTTTTACCACAGCGCTCTTACTAAAAAAGAAATATTTAAAAGCGGGGATATGGACAATACTCCCCTCTAGGGGCAGAAACAGAATTTGCAACATTCAGTTCAGCAGCATACCATTTGTAATCCACATTAGCAAAATAAAATAAATAGGGCCTACGAAATCAAAGACAACCAGAATTATTAAGTTATTCCCTGCAGAGAATACTTCTGCCTATGACATCTGTCCAAAGAGCACGTTGTGTTCCTATATCCATGCAGAAGGGTTTTAATACTGCATGTATATAGAAGCCCATTTATCAGATTTCCCTAGCAACATATACCCCATTAACTTCTGACCCAGACAACGTATCATCAAATGCAAAATGCAAAGAATACATTTTTCTTCATAAGTAAACACATGCATCATGAAAACATATATACTGACAAGTGCTAAAGCTGGAAGTTTGCTCAGCTGATCGTACTGGGTGTATTTAGAAGTCAAGGAAGACGGAAGGTCAGCATCAGCTCGGCTGCTTTCCTCCTCTTCATTCAGGCAGCCAGATGCAAGGTTGAAAAAGCAATTCAGGCATCTCAGTCAATGACAGAGGGTCCAATCCTCCCCGCACAAAGTACTCCTACGTACAGTCTGGGAAGTTCGCAATTCCTCCTTGGAAACGAGGGGAATGCAGAGCTAACAGAGGGTTGTCTCCACATCCCCAGATCCTGAGAACCAAGTAAGCCTGATGGGAGCCACAGGAGATGGGGCTCAAGCCCTGGCTAAGTCCCAGTACCTTCAACCAGCGCATCACAGCTGAGACAAGCAGCTCTCCCGTCAAAGAGCCCAATGCAGCCTACCTTCTTACAGAAAGCCATCCTAGGTAGCACTGCTGAGCTGTTATCTTCACTGGGACATGCAAAGGCAGCTGGAAGGGCTGGCTGCATGACATAGCCATGGGATGGGATCCTCAAGCCACCTCATGGCAGAGTATCACTCACACTGCTGAAACGCCCATCACAAGAAACTGCTATCCCTAAAGTAGCACAGCTCCATGCATGCTACAAAAGTGGTCTCCTGACTTGTGTTTAAACTGAATAGCATAGACAGTCTTTTATTTTTAAAGTTATTACTTGCAATAGTGGAAGGCAAGCTATTTAAAAAGCTTTGCACTCCATTTCTTATCACATACACCATGGTTAGTGGGAATTTATTTCCACATACATGCACACCCACACACAATACTCTACCAAAAAAAAAAAATTATGTTGCATGTTTTTTAGGTTACACAAGCATTCTGTGTCTTTCTGTAGCCTACAAAAAACATCAATCCCAAAAAGCTTTCCCCCTGTCAAAACCAGGGGAAAAGAGACTGAGTGGGATGATGAGGAAGTCTGTGTCAAACCCAAATTTTTCTTCAGCTGTATATGCTGAGCAGAGCACTGTCTTTTCCTCAACACACCTATAGCCTGTGGCACCTAATGAGACAATACTCTGCCATGGTCACAGGGTAGGCACCTCCACAGTGCAAACTCAGATTCAGCAGTGAGCTCACCTTGGTCTTGCTCACCCAGGTCTCACTCTGCTACCTCAGATGGCTCAGCTCATTGCCTCATGAGTCAGTCCTTCGCTGCATTTATTTAACACTGCAAAACCCAATGCCTGCACAGAAATAGCATGCCAGCTGCGAATCTACCACATAACATAATGTTTTGCTTCAGGCTGTGAGCCTGATCTGGACTTACACAAGTAATTTATACAGATAATCAAGAATCGCTCCTGCAGCAGTCTTTGGAGTGGTACTAGTGTAGTCCTAGCAGCAGTGAGACTGGTTTCGAGGCTGGCATTGCAAATATTTTTGTGAAAATAAGTTTCTTTGACAGTTATTCTGACTTCTATTCATTTAAGTATGTATGTGTAACCTCACATTGTTTCAGTTTATTACTGCAGCGATCACTAACTTGGGGCTAGTATGAACAGCAATACAAATAGTAGAAGAGAAAATGAAGGGGGACGGGGTGTCCGTCTTTTAAACATGTTTTCTATAGCATCTAAGACTTTTTAGCATCTAGTGCAGTTACAACTGTGATGGTCTAAAGCTGTAAGTCCTTACATAAGGATATCTTACTTCTCCTCAATCTTTTTCCCTTTCAGAAGAAGGGATTTAAGGCTAGGGCCAAAAGAAATAAATAAGCAAACGAACAAACAAACCAACCCAGGTCAAAACCACCTGAAATAAAATTTGAGAAGGTCCAGGTGCTTGTGTATAAGCCCCAACAAGTCTTGATGACTGGGCCTTCAGAAGTGAACTTGGGGTTCATCCTCCTCAACGCGCAGCTGCAGGTGGCGGTGGGCTCTGCCCCGCAGGGCCAGCCCTGCAGCAGGATAGGTGCTGGTGGGAGCGCAGCTCCCCCCTCCCTTAGTTGGGGGCTGCCTGCTGAAAACATGGGCAATCTCAGCTTCACCTGACTTCAGGCTCCCAAGCACTTTGCTGGGTCTTGGGCACCACTCTGGGCTCATACATGAAAAGCTCAGAATAATACTTTGTTGCTTGGTAGGTTTTTCCTTTCATGTCTTTTTCAAGTGTTGTCCATATGACTACACTTTTGGAGAAAATCCTGTTGCAGATAGATGACAGTCTCAATTACTACAGGCTAATTACCTTTCATGAGAAAATTGCCATAAACCAATGTGGGATTTGGCCTGAGAAGATTTTCAGACAATCTTCTAACATCACTGATATATCTTATAACTAAGTTATGCAATGATGAAGCTTGACAGTATCCTCTAATCAGATGAGAAGCATGACCCTGAAGATCTGAGACACCAATTTGCTTCTCTGCCAATATAATGTGCCAGCTTTGTTTTCAGAGAAGTACTTGCTAAGCAGCTTCACAGTGCTGCTAGATTATTTTACTTATCCCTATGATTTGCCTTTTAGCACTATTACTGAAATTGAAAAAAAAAAATAATAACAACAGCTCCAACGGTTCAAGATGTACTGCCCCAGAACAAGATCTCAGTTTCTGGTCTTGGAGACAGTTCTCCTGCAATCAGCACTGCAGCTGCAAATACAAACAGTAAGAGAGAACAGATCTTCATATAAAAAAGCTGGACTGAATCATCAAATCTGTTGAGAATATGCCTTCCATTTAATCAAAGGAAATATTTAAGCACTAGCAGTATTCAGAAGCTACAGATTAATTGGTACTTGTAGTCAGCGATTATGTTTTCCATTTTTCTTGATATTCAAATCAATATGTGTGAAAGATTGTTTGCCCAGCTCTACTAGGAGTGGGGGAAGTGATGCTCCCCACAAGTGTTTGCAGAGCTAGTTGGGAATCAGCATCAAAAGAAATCGATTCCAGTTATTACCTCATGGTGTACAGCAGAGTGCCATCGTCCTCCAGGCGCAGAAGTTTGTTTGGGGTTGTCATGTTGTGAGCGATAGACTTCTTGCCATTGTGGAAAAAAGTGTCTGGGGTCCAAATCTTGCTGGCGAGCAGGTTGTTAAGAGGGAGGCGTTGCATAGGTCCTTTGAAGCGCAGCCTTTCATCTTTCCAGCTTTGTCGGAAAAAAACATCAATGGTATATTCCTGGCACAAAGAAACAGTCAAGGTATTGTAGGATCTGAATAGAAGCAATGGTTCCAAATATGACTTTAGCAAAGTAAATACAATGGAGTTGAAAGCCACATGCTTGAACTTACCATTTCTGTGTCTGACACAGGACCAAAACTGGTAACATAGATGTCTGTTTTCACCTGAGTTATTCTCTCTGTAATAAACATAGGCTCTGCATTAGTAATTGCTTTAAGATGCAAATACATGCTTGTGATGCATTCCTTTATTAACAATATCTGAATCACTCAAAAATCTCCAAAAGCCTGAAATTGAGAAGATGTTTGAGGAGGAATTTCATCCCTTATCAAATGCAGTTGTTGACCTTTGGGAACCCAGGCTCTCTTCTCATAATCAGTGGGAAATTACAGGCCCTTCAAGGGTGCAAGTCCTCTGACCAACAGGTTTTGATCATAAATCACAGAATGGTTGGTGTTGGAAGAGACCTTGAAGATCTAGTTCAAGCCCCCCTGCCATGGGCAGGGACACCTTCCACTAGACCAGGTTGCTCAAAGCCCCATCCAGCCTGGCCTTGGACACCTCCAGGGATGGGGCATCCACAGCTTCTCCGGGAAACCTGTTCCAGTGCCTCACCACCCTCACAGTGAAGAATTTCTTCCTAATATCTCATCAAAATGTACCCCCTTTCAGTTTAAAACCATTACATCTTATCACTGCACTCCCTGATAAAGAGTCCCTCCCAATCTTTCCTTGTAGCCCCCCTTTGGGTACTGGAAGGCTGCTATAGGGTCTCCCCAGAGCCTTCTCTTCTCCAAGCTGAACAACCCCAACTCTGTCAGCCTGTCTTCATAGGAGAGGTGCTCCAGCCCGTTGATCACCCTCGTGGCCCTCCTCCGGACCCGCTCGAGCAGGTCCATGTCTTTCATATGCTGGGGGCCCCAGAGCTGAACACAGTACTAATAAAAGAAGAGTACAGGGGGAGAATCACCTCCCTCGACCTGCTGGCCACACTGCTTTTGATGCAGTCCAGGATACGGCTGGCTTTCTGGGCTGCGAGCACACACTGACAGCACGTATTCGATACCTACTACAGGATGAGATAAAGTGTATCTTGGAAGGACCTATTCTCCTCCGCTGACTTGGGTGACCTGCCTGATTTCAGACATCTATGTTATAGATTTCCAGAGTCAGGTTGGGTGACCTGCCTGATTTCAGACATCTATGTTATAGATTTCCAGAGTCAGGTGAAATTAATTCTACCCTCAAGACTCCAAGTCGTTCTGGCATCTTTTTAAATCCAGTACTAATTTAATTTAAGGGCAGAAATTTCAGAAGTTTGTTACATAAGATACAAGCATCGAGCCCTATTTTCAAGCATATCTGTGTAAAGTGAGAGGAGAAGGAGAGAAAGGGATGAAAGCAATGTGTTGGTCTCACAAGAGGAAAGGGTGGGGGTAGCCAGATTAAAAAAGGGCCAGAAAGAAACATAACAGATGGTTTACACATGGGTAGAAGATGAGAGAAATCTGGGGGATAGAGAGCTGAAGGAGGGCTCAACAAGGTTAGGATGGCAAGCAACTATTCACATGTTACAGTTTTAAAATAGCTGCTGTAGAGGTTATCAAAATGACATATCAATACAGATTTGCTGTAGCTGTCTAAAAATGGATGGTTTGGAGATCTGTATTTAACACAGTTTTTTGTCATCGGCGTAATTTTATACATGCTGACCAGTGAGGGAATCTTGCAGCAACCTGCTAGCACCCTGTCTCGCTCACCTTAGGGAGTACCAGAAAGAAAAGAAACCCAAACTGCATTCAATTACAGAAAAAATGCATCACATGTGCTCTCCTAACCCAACCTCAGAGGACCTCGATGACTGAAAGAAGACTTTCAGTGACTTTTGTATTGTGCTCCGTTTACCAGGAGACAAATCTACTTCCTGAGCTTCATTTAGCTAACGAAACGCAACTCTGTTTTCAAGGCCCATGCAAAGGGCAGGTACCCATTTGGGAGGGCATAGCAGAATGGCCACAGCAAATGCGTTATCCTACCTCCCAGTCCTGGGCGCAGTCTGTTGTCGTAGCCGTCCAGCAGACCATCCAAAATCCTGGTGAATATAGTGATGTTATCATTGGCATCCTCTTTTCCTGATGCTGTTGGCATTTGCGAGAAGCTATTTTATGTAAACGGAAAGAAACACGTCAAAATTCATACCAGCCTCAAGGGGCTTCATTCTCAAGGGAACTTGGTGACAGAGCCTCCAAGCCTCTGCCCTCTCCTGCTGCTCCAGCTGAATGGCATAAGGAGCTGTGTTGATTTATTACTGCTATAAGCCATCATAAGCAGCTCTCCCCGGAGGAGAAGGACCTATGCCATGGAGGTACAGCCCTGGGGGTGCTGGTTGGGGGACACCTGAGCCCACTGACCCTCCTACCATATTGCACAGGGAGATCCCAGTTCCCTGTGCTGCCCTGGCCTGCGTCAGCCCCACTGCTATCCAAAGCTGGCATGTCTCTGCACCCTGCAGGGAGCAAGGTCAGCTCACAGGGCCAACAAAAGCTGTCCCTGGTTTTTCCCCTGGTTAGCTCTCCGGCCTGTGCGAACTGCGTCAGCTGGCAGGGGAGCTGCACGAGCAGCATGGGTTTGCCTGGGGACACTCTTTCAAGTCTGCCTGAAGGTACTCTTTAATCCTTACACGCCAAACAGCTTCTAATTTCCACAGTTTATGTAATTTATTGCCAGAACAAAGGCTAAGCAAATTCCCGTTGCATTCAAAAATCCCACCCCAGATCACTGGGGTATCTGAAAAAACATACTGCAGGATAGAAAACACTGTTCTTCATTCCTCGTCTTTATTTTGCATAATTAGTCCTCCCTTGTAGTATGCAAATAACAGCAAGGTGTAGTGAGCCCAATTTTGTATGTTTTGGGCCAGATTTGTTTTTATACTCAACTCTTTTTTTATTTCACCATTTTATCTGTGGCTCAGACCTAGGAAGCTGCTCACAGCTCATAGCACAACTATAACTTGCATTTTTAAGTCCATTTGATTTTCATTTAAAGATGCTTAGGAGAATCCCCTGCCTGCTAATGCCTTTGCTTACCTAAAGAACAGGCACATAAGTTTATCCATAAGCATGCTTCACCTGCAGCAAGCAATGAGCATCTCTTAAGACAGCAAGTTTGCTCACACTCAGTGCTTATTCAAGTTTCAGTCTCTGCTAAAATCACCAACAAATGCTCCAGCTGTGACAGGGCACACCACCCCGCTGGGAGCTGTACCTTGCCTCATGCACCCTTGCCAGCAGTCTGGAATCACTTACAGTCCAACAACCTGAACTTGATGTGAGCCAGTCACCCAGAGATAAAAAAATAACACACACATACACCCATGTTTATTTACTACCAGTCCCCAGGGAAATAAATCAGTAAATAAATAGAGAAACTCAAAGCATCCCTCTGAACAGCTTGCCTTGCAGAATGCTTGTAACATTTGCATTAGGCTTACCTAATGGAACAGGATTTACACAAAGACAGGCAAGGCACCTCAACCTGGTTTCACCTGCACAAGGTTTACACTAACAGAACCTCACTGACACCTGTGTAATGGCTCTGGAAGTTGCAGTGACCTGGCGTAGGATGAGCTGCTGATGGCCCCATACCACCACCCAGACATGGGAACTCCCAGTCCCATGCCTGTTCCCTTTAGAGCTTGTGTGCTTTAGCTGGAAAAGGAAAGGACTGTAAAGCCTCTTAGGGAAGAGGAGCAAGGCTGGCAGTGGGAGCATGTGTCTGATTTCCAGAAACACCAAAGCACTCGCAAATGCCTGGCTAGGGGTGCTCCCTGGGGCCTGAGTGCCTCTGGCACTGCTGAGACCCCATGCTGGAAAGCCCAGGGCTGCCAAGGAGCTCCCCTTCACTGCAGGCAGAGGCATAGCCACAAATTTCACCCATTTTTCAGGCCATCCCATCTCTCTGTGGTCAAAAGACCAACTTAATTCCATTTTCTGTGCTGTAACCACAGCCTCTAGTGAGTAACTGAGGCAGACAACGTTGCAGGTTCTTTTGACTACAAGGAAAGACAGTTAATACAGCAGGTGCAAAATTATTACAGAAACACTAGACTTCCTTGCACCCTAGACCGCTCAAGACGAAAGACTGTACACTTTTTTGTCAGTTGTAATCAAAGGAATTCACCACATAAAGGTGAATATTTGCAAGCAGCAGCCTAACGAATACAAACAGGAGACAGAAGTTACAAGGGTTCTTCATATGCAGCAACCAAAACTAATACTTTGGTAAAACCCTAGAATACTATTTTAAACTTTTCTCATTTATTTTAGCTTCTTTTTTTTTATAAGGAAATGATACTTATCATGCTGTCTGCCTGCTTCACCGTATCAATGTAGGAACCTGTTTTCATTTTCCAATGCATCTGACAAAGAAGCAGAGAGATCAAACTTCATTTCATTCCTACAAGTTTCATGAGAAGCAGTGACTAGACAAGGGGAGAGTGCTCTAAATTAGTGCCTCATTAAGTAAAAATGTGAGGTCAGCAGTCATCTATTCCCTCTGGCTCACTGACTAGGCCAGTCAGCACACATGTAGCTCAGAAACAGCCTCAGCAAAACCAGCCCACCTCTTCTCTGCTAATTAAGAGATACGGAGGAGACTTGCAGGGTGATTAGAAAAGATCCTAGGAGAACAGGACTGCAGAGGTAAGATGTAGGTGTTGCAATCGGAGATGGGAGCAAGGGATGCCAAATGCAGAGCCAGGATTATTGCAAAGGTACTGTGCAAGGGGCACAGGATACAAAGCTTCACTAGTTTCTCTGCTCTTGAAAATGCTTGTTATTTTTAGTGCTTATGGCTGAATTCAAAGCCAACCGAGCTCAGAGGGAAGATTTCTATTGATCTGTTTTTGTGAGGATGGGACAAAATATCCTTAGCTCTCGTCACTGCTCCTCTGAATCTAACAAGTGTAATGAATGCCACTCCCTTCTATCTCAGCTATGTACACCTTTCACAAGAGTAGTACACACACCACAAATACTGAAATACTTTTATATCTCCACAAGAAAAGCTGATTAATAGATGAAAAAGATGTAGAAACAACTAGGATGAAGACTCCTAAAAAGTCTGCTCTTCATCTGCAAAATTGCGATCCAATTTAGATTTGGCAGACTGTTTCACCCGAAAAAGAAGGCATCTGATGCTGAATTTCGGCAAAATGTCAGTATTATGTAAAGTTGCATTTGTAGATGGATTACTGTTTGCCGTTAGTGCAAATGTTACTTTTGCTTTCACAGAAGAGCGAGTGTTTAATTTCTATTTTTGAGATTGCTGGTGACATTCGTGTTCTGGGGTAAGTGCTGAGTTTGTCTTTTATGACATAAGACCTTTAAACTATACTTGCAAAGTTAAGTGCATTAGATACTATAGCTCTATGAATATAGAGAAAACGGGTGATACCCTAAATTAATTACTTCCACACAGCTAAAGTTTTTTTGTTTTCTTTTATCAACATTTTAGTAGGTTAGCACATTATTGCCTACCTGCAACCAAAAATGTTTTTATAGCAAACCTTTTCAGTTATTGATAAAAATAAACCTAGAAAAGAACCTTAGGAAAATGCTAAGAAAATTCTATGATAATTACATTTAAAACTCAATACTGAACATAAACTAAACCAACCAGGAATACTTCTCATCATATTTATTTAATATTGCAATTCCAGGGTGACTGAAAAAATCAGAAGCCACAGAAGGGGCCCATCAGTGTAAAATGCAATAACTTTCTAAAGATGCTCAGCTACCTCTTCTGATGAGTTAATTATTTATCATTTTAAACGTCACGGTCTTTTTTTGCCATCTAGTCAAAATCATGACAGGTACTATTGTAGCTTAGTTGTAATGAGAGGAAAACATATGGTAGATATTTCATGATTTTCCCAAATCCTTAAAAAAAAAATTTAAAAAAAATGGTGAGAGAGACTGGAAAAATAACTGAGGAGTAATTATTTTGCTGTTGAAAGTTGTGGGGTTTTTTTCTTTCTCTCTCTCAAGAGTAGAGTTTCCAGTAACTTGCTATAGTAGGATTGGAATTATACCAGAACTTAAGACAAATCAACAGTTTGTGCAAAAGACAGTGGTGAATACACTTGCACACTTTTGGATACTGCCAGCTGGCCAGACGTCAAAGGAAATAGATTTACTTTTCTAAGTCAATTTCTTGCCATCCCTTTCTTAGAGAACCTTGAGATCTAAAAATGCTGGTATTTTGTGAATTTGTGCAATGAAGACGCAATTCTTTCACATCAGATTAGAATAGAGGAGAGAACTGACTAAAACAATGAAACTTTAATGGTCTTTCCAGATCCTTAAAGAATAATTTAATTCTTTTAGTTAGCAAAAGCAGTATTTTACTGCCTTCTGGGAATGAGTAATTTGTGAGCAGTGCATTAAGTCTTTTTTTCATAGGACATCTTACCATCCTCACCCCCTTGCACCTTAATGCCCCTTTCAGTATCCTGAATTTCTCCTACAGTCATTAAACACCTCCCAGTAATCTCGGCTCCCCAGGTCACCGGCCTGCAGCTTCATGAGGCAACGTATGCCAGGGCTGGTCCTGCACCAGGCACGTGCTGGATGGCCTGCAGGTCCATGCCTGCTATTTGGCCAGCTGGCAGGCCAAGCGAAACAGAATTGCTGAAGCTGCAGCTTTCCGGTCAGCAGAGGGATTAACTGACGTCTGTCTGCCTCCTCCAAGCGGTCCTAGGTACCCACTTAGTTTTCCAATTATTAAAATCATCTAATGGCTTCAAAAAGCTATCTGGAGACATGGAGAAGGAAAGGAAAACAGGATAAAAAAATAAATAGACAAGCATGATTGCAGAAGAATATAGCAATTCTTACAAAATTAGAATAAAAAATATGAGGAAGAACTCCCTACCATTTACTTGGAAAGAGATAACCCAGCAAAACTAACTGCTTAGGGTTGCAGAGACTAGCTTGAAATAACAGCCTGAAGGAAAGGTATGTTTAGCCTAAATAGCAGGATTATGGTCTTAGTGATAAGGGCTGCGAGCTAGCGGAAAAGTATGTGAGACTACAGACATGCCACGGGCTGAATTCTTACAATGTACAGTCGGCCTGCGTTGGCTACATTTAATTGGGATCTTCTGTTTTCCGTGTTGCTACTATTACAAGTATTATTACCAGATGGCAGCTAAACTGTGGGTACACCAACAACACGCATCCCTGTTGGTTTTGGCTCTTGCATAGATTTCTGAAATCGCATGTTCAAAACACAAACGCACAGGGACTGTGTGTCACCAGTGTGTCCCCAGACACGTGCCTATGGACAGCCTGGGGCTTGCAAAGAGTCAGAATGCAGTAAGGCTGGCCACCATGGGGCCTACCACATGCTACCTCATCTCAAGGAGGTCTCAGTGCAGGCAGTCACCCACGGTGCCACCCTCGCAGGGCTGCCACTAAGCGGACTCCCTGAGAGGGCCCACAAGGAATCACTCTTGTCCGGTCTGAAAATACTCTTCACAGTTCTATTTGACTTTCTGAATTATTCTCTAGCTCTATTATTAATGTTTACTTTCAAGACAATTGTGAACTACCTTGAAACGTTTCAGTAAAATACCTTAACTTGTTAGAGCATTATACAACTCAAGGCTGATTTCAAGCAAGCTTGAAAAAGCCTTGACTTGTGCTGGACCGTTTCTGCAGAAGTAGACTCATAGAACTGTCACATCAACAATGGTAGGGGACTTCACACCCTCTTCTTGTTTCATCTGTATCTTTCAATTTAATTAAATGATTTTTCTTTAAATAACTTCTACCAACTATGCCCACAATCCCTCTCTACTGCCTGTTGATGTGCGTAACTCTTGATAGTCATTCCACATTTATGTTAAACATTAATCACAGACTTTTGCTGATATATCTGATGTATCCTAGGAGACTGAGATACATAATTCCTGTTTATTTTACCAGGCATTGTGCATCAAAATTCCCCAAGGTGGCTTTGGCTATGTCAGCAAAAACTGTATTTATGAATTAATATCAATATGGAATGACTATGGAGAATCATAGACAAATCTCTGCCTTCATCTGTAACGTCCTGCTGTATTTTGCTTTTGAATTTGAGCTCATTTGACCAATCACTTTTATATAGCACATCGCAAAACACACTGCAACGTAACGGTGCAGTCCAAACATGGATGAAGCTAATAAAGAAGAACCTGGTAGCAACAGCAAGTATTACCAGTACTAGATTCTTGCAGTTAACAAGCCAGCCTACATGTAAATTGTACCGTTCTGTCCTGAAGAGTCAGTCCCAAAGCACTTAGCAAATTACACTCTGAAACTGCTTCTGCCTCTGAAACAGAAGCAGTGGAGCATCCTCTGTCTTTTGAGCAGGGTCAAAATTCAGCCCTAAGGCAGTGTATGAATGGTGCAGCGAATTGGAGCTGCCTATCTCTGCAGGGCTGGACTAAAATTACTAAATCAGAAATGGGGGGTGGAGAGGTGTGTGTGTTATGTGATGATCTCATTTTAGTGCACAGAAGCTTTTTGAGTTACTCACAGAAAACAAGTGTCCTACTTTTCCTAAATGTCCTGTTCTGATTATCTGCTAGGTTACAGGTCACACTGATTCCTACCTGGGACTTAGATTCAGTATTTGCTTTGGCAGTGAAAGGGAGAGTTAAACCCTCTCTCTCTCTCTCTCTCTCTTTTTTTTTTTTTTAAACCTCATCTATCTATTCTTCTGTTAGAGGAGTAACACAACTAGAAGACCCCACACCAAACAGGTCATACTCAACTATTGCAATGTGTTGCCTTCTGCAGGAATGATGGACAATCAGGAAGGACTTAAGGTTATAGTCCTCAAGATTTGTTCAATGTGGTAATACTTCGTCAAATTACAACTATGTCAAGACAAGTTTAAAACCAGTCCCACACTATCTATGCCCTCTTTATTTCTGTCACAAAGAAGAGTTTTGCCTTAGACCACAGTGAAAGCAGGACCAAGATTTTCCAAGGTGAATAAATCAGTGCGCAGCTCTTTGCATCCTTTGTAGTGTGCAGTCCTACAACCGTTCATATAAGCCACTGTGGTCACAGCCTGCCTACACAGGACACATGCTGAGGATAAGGCTAAGTTTTGCTTACAGCATAGACAGTCATCACTCAAAAGTTTGGTCTTTTTCCTAGTTCTAATCTGGAAAAAATCACTCTTCTTGAAATCAGAAACTGATTTGCATCTCCATTTTGTATCTTATAGCAAGGAATTGATGGGTGTGCTTGTGAATCAGCACGTTGGGAGGATTCAATTTTTTCTGTTGAAATCATAAATAATTGTTCTCCTCCACAAAGAAGAAGCAACCTACGTTTCCTGAGCATTTGTGAAATGCTTTTTCTAGACTCCATTGCACAGCCCAATTTTGGAAAGTTCTTAAGATATCTGGGTTTAGGAAAAAACATATAAACAGAGGTTTTCTGATTGTTTTTCTTCTTCCTAAGAGCTATACTAGGAGTATTTTTCTGATACAGTTTTCAGAATATCACTGTCAGGAAAGCATCCAAAACAAAAATATGGAGACAGCATTCCTTGGTGTATGCTTCAGGGAAACACAATTTCTAATTATTCTAGCAAGTTTCAAACTCAGCCATCCTTCTGAGCAGTTATGATCTTAGCTTACTTGCTAGGAAAACCTGTACCAGCTAGCAGCATGCAGCGAGTCCTGCAGTTGCAGCCTTGCACTACTGCCTATAGCCTGCACCTGCCAGGCAAGAGGGAAGGTGCGAGCCCCCCCCCCCCCCCCCCCCCCCCGTCGCAGACATGGAGGCAGGGAGCACTGCAGCCCCCCGCTTTGCTACGCCCAGGCAGAGCACTCAGCAGCTGTAGGGCCTGGTCTGAGCCCCCCATGCCCTGCAAGCCTTCCCGCCACAGTGTTGCGGGCATAAAGAACCAATAGGAGACAGTAAATTGGAGCAGGAAAGCAAATCGCTCCCTTCTCCCTGACACCAGCACATTAAGACAGAATGCAAAGCCCACTGTTTTGTCAGGCTGCTCCGCACCGCACGGAGCCAAGGTTTTTCATTTCCTTAAAAAATACCCAGCAAAAATTCAAACACAATTGGCAACTCACCCAAAGTGGCTGGCTAAACTCATGGAAACACAGAAGAGGAAGAAGTTTTTGATCATGATAAAGTCAGAGACCATCCCATTGTCCATTCCAGATGAGAGGAGGAACGCAGGTGGTTGCTTTGGTAAAGGTGCAGCTGCTCACTTTGTTCTTACGCTGCAACAATACAAAAAAAAGATAAATTATTACACAGATAAACAGCAGGACAGCCGAGTTCAGCTAACACCGCATCTTCTGCTATCTGTGTTTTTCACAAACTTATCTAGGCTTATGTAAACATCAGCTGTTTATGTAAAATTGTATATCTTCAAAGCCACGTTTTACCTTCTGCTGACAGCAGACTGCAAAACGGGAAAAATTCTTAGTGGCCCATTTTCCCCTTATATTCGTCCCCGATGTAAGTAACTAAAGAAATAGTCACCATTTTCCAAATGCCAGTTTCGACCCTTTACCTATTTCAACAACTTCCACCCGCCTGCAAACCCTGGGCTGTGTGCAGCCTCCGCATCCTTTCCTTCCATCGCAATTTTTTCCCATTAAATACCTAACTTCCTTTTCCAAAATCCCAGCTGAAATGCCAAGAAACACCTACTGCTTCTTGGAATTCACGCTGCTGCTGCACGGCTCAGCAAAAAGGGGGTGGGATGGGGTGGGGGGGTAAAAAGTGACCTTCCTCGCAAAGGCACATAAACCTCACGCTAGCACGAAGAATGACTGTAACACAGCTGCTCCAGCGACTGCCGCTTTTTGGATACCTGCCTCAGCGACCAGATCACCAATCTCAGCATCGTGCACTAACGTTTTCCTCTGCACCCTATTAAAAAAAAAACAAACAACAAAAAAAAACCCCAAAAAACACAGAAGCACACCCCCCCCCGAAATCAAACGCAACAACAACAAAAAAAAGCACCCCAAAACAAGCCCCAGAGATACGCCCAGCGGGGAGCTGCCTGGGCTCTCCGCCCGCACCCCGCGCTGCACCGCTCGGAGCCAGCCGCCGCCGCAGGGCGAACGGCCCGAACCGAACGCCGCCTCCCGGGCTCCCCCCGCCCGGCCCGCACCGCCCCGCGCCGGGTCCCGCTCCGCGCCGGGCACTGCGGGGCCGCCGCTGCCCTCCGCCCGCGCGCAGCCCCGGCCCGCCCGCACCCGCCCGCTCCGCCCGCTCCGCCGCCCGCGCGCCGCGCTCCGGGCCGCGGGGGGGGTGGGGGGGTGGGGGGGCACCTGCCCGCCTGCGCCCGCTCCTCCGCCCCTTCCCTTCTCCCCTCGCGTCCCCGCGGCGCCCTCGGGCTCGCCCCCGCCCCGCCCGGCCGCCAAAGTTTCCCTCGGCCATGTGCGCGGCGCCGGGCGCAGCGGCGGCCGCTTCGGGGGGCTGCGGCCGGGGCTCCCCGCCGCCCCCCGCCGGCCCGGCCTGGCGCGGGAGCCCGGCGCTTACCAGCCGCCGGCGGGGGGACGAAGGCGAGGGGGCGGCGTTTGCCCGAAAGTTGCGGAGCGGCAGCGGGAGCGGAGCGGGAGCGGCGGCGCTGCCTCCCCGCCGCTGGCAGGCGCGGCCCCGCCGCAGCGCCGCCCCCGCTCGGAGCCCGCGGCCGGGAGCGCGGGGCGCGCCCGCTCCTCGGGGACCCCGGCGGGCACCCCCGGGGAGGGGCCGCGGCTCCGGGGCTCCCCGCACCAGCCTCCCGGGAGCAGCCCACCGTCCCCCCCGGGGCAGGGTCCCAGGCTCGGCCGTCCGGCACCGACCGTCCGCGGGGAGAGCCCCCGCCGCAGCCCGGCCGTGCAGGTGCCGTGTGACCGCGGGGCAGGGCCGTCCCCAGCGGCGGGAGAGGCTGGCCGGTGTGTGGACTGCTTGCACGGGCTCACGTATGCAGGCGTGCCCACACCCGCACTGCCACACATCCCTACATCCATACATCCGTACATCCGTACATCTGGGTCTGCGTTCCTTCTGTGTAGCCGAGGGATCCGACCTGAACCACTGTAACTCCTCAGGGCTGAAGCAGGGGTTTGTACCCTCCGCGTTAACCCTCTTCGTGCATCCTCACTATTAAACACCCACGGTTTCTAGCGGTACTCAACATTTCAGGAGACCTGCAAGAGCTTGGAGGTTTTCTGGTGACTGTATGTAGTGGTATTCCAGAAAAATGGATGCACTGCTTCACAGCCTCAGTATCAGGAGCGTTACACTTGCTGTGTGTCCCAGTTGCACCTACTACATGCTGCTTGCGGGTCAGGAAGGATCGGTGCATTTTGACCTATCCAAAAGGTGACATGAGTGCTGCACAGTTCCAGTTCCCGGGGGCTCCTTGAGGTGCACGCAGGGTTTTGTAGCATGTGCATATCGCGTGTGATAAATACAATTTCAATATATACTGCTCCGACCGTCCTTCGAAATAATACTCCAAACTCGGTTATTAAATTATCAGATCTAACGAGGCAATGCCCGTCTTTCAGGCAACATTATGGATCAATGAAGCATTTGTTTTTTTCTATATCCATAGAAAAGCTCTATGAAATTAATCTCCCCACCGAAATCACTATCGGTTCTGTGGCCCGTTGCCACAGAGGGTGCTGCCGCGTGTGCCCCGGTCACGGTCTGCACGGTTTGAATTTTAAACCGGGTCCTTATGAGTGCAAACTTCCATATGGTTTTTTTTGCTATATGCGTTTTTTCAGCAAGGATTTATGATCTCAAACGCGGAGCCGATGTCATACATTGCTCCTCATCGCTCCTGAGTGACTTCGATGGGGACGGAGCCGCGTGTGGACGCCGCTGTGGGAGCGGCCCTGCTGGCGCCCCGGAGCAGCGGAGCATGGAGCGCGGAGCGCCGGCAGCTCCGCACCGCGGCTGCCTCGCCTGCGAGTGTTTAAATCGGGGTTTTTACCAGTGGCTTTGGTTCCCGGCATGAACTATTCATACCTCCGTGCAGGTGACGGTGTAAAATACGTGATCCTTACATTCTTTTACCCATGCGAGCGGCGGGGGCGCCGGCCCGGCGCTGCGGTGCGCGGTGCGCGGTCCGTGCCGCTGCTGGCCCCGGTGGCCGCTCCGGGCCCGCGAAGGGACAGGGCAGGAAAACGCAAAAGAAAAGCTTAAAGCACAGGAGCGGCCCAAGGGGGAGCGCCGCGCTCAGCCCAACTGGCGGTGCCCGGGCCGGACGAAAGGCCGCGCTCGCCCTGGAAGCCGCGGCCCTGCGCCCCCGCCGCGCTGCCCCCGCGCTCCTGTCACCCGGGTGGGCGACCTCGCCGGGGGGGCCGCAGCGTGCGGTCGCCGCCGCCAGGGGGCAGCGCAGCTCCACGCAAGGCCGGCGGCGGGCGGCGGGCGGCGCGGGCAGGGCGCCCCGGAGCGGGCGGTGGCGCCCGCGGGCCGCGGCAGGCCCCGGGCCGGGGTGTGGGCCGGCGGGCTGTGGGGGACCGGGCAGGGCCCCGGGGGGAGCAGCGTGTACCGAAGGGGGCGCCCGGTGGGGCGGCGGGGGAGCCACCGCGTGCCGTGCGGTGCCTTCGGTGCGAGGAGGCCGAGGCGGGTGCTGGCAGCGCCCCTCGGGCGCGGCCAGTCGCTCCCCGCAGCAGCGCCGGGGCCGGTGCGCAGCCCGGCCGGTGAGCGGCAGCGGGTGCCGCCGAACCGGCGCAGTCTGCCGGCTGGGCACAGCTCATGGCACAGCGCGTGTGGAACACGCTGTTTGTAATGCAAAGGTATTGAGTCCCGGGCAAAGGTGCGCTCCCGAGAGCTGTCAGGCATTAGCTGGGTAGCATTCGGGGCCGGATCCCTGCAGGACGCAGCCTTGACCCGTGGGAGCGGAGTTACTACAAGCCACAGGGAAATCTTTGCTGTGGAGGCGGCAGCGTGGCGGTGTCCTCCGCTGTGCGTTTCCTCGGGCGCTGCCTTGCTCTGCACGCTGACCCTGCCCGTGCGCCCGGCTGCCTCGCTCGGTCGGAAGGAGCCGGCCTACCCAGGGTCTGAGGTGGCCGCATTTTATTGCAATCAAGGAAATATGTTGGTCGGTTGTTCTCTGTGCTGGTGTTTAGCAAAAGCCAACATAGCCGCTCCATACCGTGATTTCCTTTAATATTTGGGAGAAGCTTTGTGTGGTCCCTCTCTGACACCACTTCTCCCTGCTTCATTAAATACTGTTGCTTATTTGCAGAGATAAATTCAGTTAAGCCAGATCATCCTCTACATGGGACTGAAACAACAGGGCAGGCAAATCGGGCTGTGGTTTTTACCATGCACGCATGGGCACTTACACACTCAGCACTCATTGGGAAACGCACACCAAGTCCTAACACCGTGACACTGGAAGATGGCCTGTTTCTACAGCAGCCAAAGGCCAGTCTGTCACTGATCAAGCCATTCCTTCTTCTGCCAGAAAAGCTACAGAAAGCTCATGAGGTTGGGTGAAGGTGTGACGTGCTGTGGATATTGACCCAAGCGGTAGGCTCTTCAGAGGCATTCTCTTCTGCCAAAACATTTAACTTCTGACTTCCAGGTGGAGAGGATTGCCTGTTTACTTGAAATCTCCTTTGGCCTCCTAGCTAAGACTCCACAAAAGGCAGAGCGTGGGATTTTGGTGATATAAATTCTTTTTCAACAGAGAGCAGCCTGAATTCATCAGTCACTGCAGGAATCCCTAATCGTCAGCTGACACCGACTCAGCCACTCTCAACACAGAGACTGGATCCGAACAAAGGGGGTAAAAGTCTCATTTCCACTCTCAGTATGTGTAGAGACCACAGTCAAGAGGCATATACTCAGGCCTGGTGAGACACACGTGAAGTGCTGGGTCTGGCTCCAGGCTCCCCACTATGAGAGAGACATGAACACAGTGGAGAAAGTCCAGCAAAGGACTAAGAAGATTATTAAAGGATTGGAGAATCTCTCCTATGAGGAGAGGCTGAGAGATCTGGGACTGTTCAGCCTGGAGAAGAGAAGGCTTAGGACAAGGGACAGTGGGTGAAAATTGGAAAACATGACATTCCATCTGAACACAAGAAAACATGTTTTTACTTTGAGGGTGGTCAAACACAGGGAACAGGTTTCCCAGAGAGGCTTTGAAATCCCCATCTGTGGAGATACTCAATATCTGAAAGCGAATGATCCTGGGAAACCCATTGCAGGTGACCCTGCTTGAGTGGGAAGTGGCTGATGTCCAGAGGTGCCCTGCAGCCTCAGCCATCCTGTAAGCCTGTAAGCTATGAAAACAGTGTCATCCTGTGAAACCCTCTGTTACTTTCCCCAAACTATTTCACAACTGTACCTGGTAGTGAAATGATACAACCAACCTTGCTGATGTGAGAGGTATTAGAATCCAATAGACTTTGAAGCATTCGGTGTATTTCTCAATGATAAGGAGGGATATTAAAAGCCTCTTTTTTCCCCCTCATGCATGCCCATTCTACAATGCCATGGACACCCATAAAACATGACCAGTGCCCTGCATTTCACTTATCTGGCAGGCCATGCTGCAGACAGAGCTGCACTTAGGAGCTGGTGTTTTGGGGGGTTGTTTTGCACACTCCAGTGACAAGAGAGAGCTACTTAATGAAGCTTTGTGAAAGGCAGCTGGGGGCAGAGTAACATTGGGAAGGATCGATCAGAGACAGAGTTGGTCCCTTTTTGTGTGACACATGAGACATCAGTGGTGCCTCTGGGAGAGAGAGGCAGGTGACCACTTGCTCTGCCCCAGCAGAATTCCAGCTGGCTGTGAAAATGTTTTTAGCAAGTGAAACTGAGGCTTCTGCATGCTGTTTGTTACGATTTCCAAATCTGCAGGTTCAAAGGTCCAAAAACTTCATCTGAAGTTAATCCTGAGCAGGTTGCTTTCTGCACACGTTCAGTTTAGAAACGAATGGAAGGCTGCATTTTCTGTTTGGCAGCTCATCCTATCTGTTATGGGCAACCTACATTTCAGTCCTATTCCACACATTAGACTAGCAGTTGAGTGAACATTGAGGGTATGCCTGAACACTACTGTCATGGATTTATAGCATGCCCTAAGCTTCAGTGTTTATTCATTCTAGGCACCTTACAGAGGTCCCTACTCTACAATGAGAGCCTTGGGTGCTGGCAGCCCTGTTTTCCCAAAGTGGCTGGCATGAAATTTAAATTATTTTGGACCTGTATTAGACACATTGCCCCATTAGACCAAAGTAATTATATCTAGAGATACCTCTCCCACCCAAAGGAATGGAGAACATTTCTGACATTTTTCAAGCCATCGTAAATTTATAAATCCTTGGATTAGAGTATTAAAGCAAAGTTTGTCTGTTACGTATAACGACGTCCCTGTCTTTCTGCACCCACGTAAGGGGCTCCATCTTTTTTCCCTAAAGCCACATTGTCTGTCTCCTTACAATTCCCTTCTCTCCTATAGATCCTATCCTCCCTACAGGTTAACCCAGCTGGTCCAGATTTACACAGTTTAAATCCCACCTATGTGGCTGAGTGGAACTGTTGAAAGCCTAGCACTGGTTGGTGAGGAGCACAGGGCAGGGTCAGTGGTGAGGTTCAGGCCTGGCACTGTCCTTGCAGTGCCTTTGCAGGGAAATGTTATGCACAGTTGGGTTTTGACAGTTCACTCACATCTGTTCAGCTTTTCCTGTGACCTGGAAAAGAGAGAATTTCTTTTACAGCTGTGGATAGCAATGCGAAGTCAGAGCGTGGGGTCAAACCTGTTCACAGGTGTTTTTCCCAGGAAGAACTGAGGTTTTATTCACATCCTTGCCAGGTTCAGATGTGCAATCTCCCTGTTCCTGCAGAGTCTACCAAAGTCTCCCCTTGAGATACAAACCATGAAAGCTAAAGGGATTTACTATGTGTCCTGAACTGCTAGTTCAGGGTCTTAGATTCAGGAGGTGGAAGGAGCTACCTAGCAGCAGTCCCTCCTGCATCACACAGTCCACACATTTCCATAGCACTACAAACTGTGACTCTCTGGTTTGCTTTTCTCTTGCTTTGTGAGAATACAGGCTGGTTTTTCTGGGTATCGACAAACGCTACAACAGGTCACCTCCTCCGTGAGTGTTATATCCCATAAACAAGTGCCTGCTGTTAATTCACCTTGAATCTGCCCCTGGTTTCTTCTCTTGTTGGCACGGTGTTCTTGGGAGAGATAAGGTTATGGACTAGTGAGATTGGCATTGTGGGCAGAAGGAGATTTGAAATAAAGGTGTCACCCCATCAAAGTTTATAACCTGAAGATCTCTTAGATTTAACATCCTGGGCAAAATTAACAAATTGATTTAACGTACCTATATGGACATAGCGGATACAGATGTGAAATTCACATTTTGCCCACATCTGAGCTGGACCAATTACAGGTTCGCTGCTTTGCAACCACAGACATTATGCTAATAGTATGGGAATGGCAGTGCAAAGAGAGGTATTTGAGGTTTTTCTTAGCAGGCCTAGTGAGAAGCAGATGTATTCAGAAGACAGTCAGTAAACAGAAGAACACTTTGTCTTCCCAGTCTGTGTGCTGACTCAGTGGTGGCAGTCATTGTGTCCTGACGTTCCCAGGTGATTGCCTGTGGATCTTCCAGTTCTCCAGAATTTAACTTAGAAACAGGAAAAATATATAAACTATACTTTTGCACAAAAAGAAATTATAATGGAAAATATGAATAAATGTTCTCTAAACATGTAAGATACTTGTAACTAATGTGTTCAAGTAGATGTCACTAAATACTGGTGATAGATGCTTACATTTTCTGTGTGAACTTAGGGTTTTTTTGCTGCATACACTTGAGCATCAACTCAGAAAATGTCTGAAATGGCATTTTATGATCCTATCTTATGAAATACCTTAATTTCTTCAAAATGGATGAATTTACTGGTTAGTATTTTAGCTAGCTAGAGTAGCAGTTATATCTTTATTTGAAAAATAATGGGTCATTTAGGTAGCATTCTATATGACCTTTAAGGACTTAGTCCTCCTGTTTAGTGATTCAGCTGCATCTTTTCTGTAAGTAGCTGTGACACTGCACAGTGCACTCCATGTGAGGACTGGGAACACCTTTTATGATACAGTTGAGCAAAAAACCAACTTACTCTGTATTCTGAAGCATCTAAGTAAGAAAACATTTTGTGGAGAAAAACCATAATGATCCAGTTTCATACATATGATTCATGAAGATTAATCAGGCTTAAACTAGAGCATATGAGTTCTGCATCAGTATTCAAGGGTTTATGCATATGCTACTGTACATGTAATTCCTTCATAACAGGAAGGAGAGAAAAACCTTGGAAGGGACAACATTGAACTAAGATGGAAGGATCAATGCTGATAAATTCTTTTTTAAGTATATATTCAAATGTTCATAATGTGTGGAAGGTGAGTGTACTCATGGACAATACAGGAATATAGTAACCTAATGTACTTAGTGATGCTAAGGACAGAGTATTTGAAGTATAGAAATCAGTTAAATACACAAAAGATGTACCAAAATCTATTTGGCAGTACATCTCTGAATTTTATTGTACATACATATGTATGTATCTCTCTCTCTCATATTTAGGTTATAAGCTATAAATCTTTATGGCTATTGATACATGTCTGTACATATCAAATCTACCTGTCAACTGGGTTTTGGCTGTATAATTGCTAAGATAAGATCGGATTAGCATGTTTTAAGCTGTTGTCATGAACTCTGGTCTTTTTTGGCTGCTATAGTTTCCGTATTTACTGCATTTCTCTGTGGTGTTTATGTGTGCACTGGGCATACTGACAGAACTCATTATTTCTGTTCCTGATCAACACAGGTAACTGTCAAAGATACCAACAGATACTAGCTTTCATTTTCATGGAATTCCATATAAGTTTTGAAGTCACCCAGTAATGATTCATTATAATAATTAGCTGCTGCTACAAAAAAATACATTAATGCATACCATTTGGAAAGCTGTAGACACAACTTACATTTATTTTAGGATTCGCAATATACTGATTTTCAGGCTGAATTTATTGGCAAGGGTTAGGTGGGAATAAATGTTCTTGGTAGTTCCAAATCCCATTAAATGTGACTTCTGTTATATAGATTCAAGTACTATAATTAATAAAATTTCAAGAAAAGATTTTTTAAATTGTTTGATCTATAATTAACACTTACAGAAATTGGACAGGGCTATTAAAAAAAAAGAAAAAAACCATCTAAATGCCTTGTTTTGGAAAAGATATTGATGGAGATTTCACAATGATGTATATATAATACTATGGGATGCTAAATATTAACGATTGAAATATAGAAGTATATATATACCACACCAGTGCAGGTGATGCCAGTCCTACAGCTTTGTGTGAACTTTGTCAGTATCAGTGCAGTAGAATTCAGAAAGATAAAAATAATAACATATATTATGTATAACAGTCAACAAGCCAGATCTTCATGTAGTATAAATTGACTAAGTGAAGAGCAGTGGAACTACACACATACCTCAGCTGAGGTTATGCCTCCAGTGTGACCCAGTAATTATGGTTCAGTCAAGGAGTGTTTGAATCTGAAGAATGAGATTTAGCACAAATATTAAGTAGGGGCATTTTTTTTTCTTTTTGGTAAATAATCTATTAAATGAAAAATGCAGGCGGCTTGCTCACAAAACAACTGCAAAGTAGGCTAAAATGTGCCCATTTGTATTAGTCAATGGAAAAAAAGTAAAGTAAAAAAACAGAAATACTGAGCACCTTGGCTTCAATATTTCTAAAAAAGTCAATAGGATGGAAGAGGAGGATATCATTGCAGAAACAGTTAAGAACAGCTGTGAGGAATCATCATACAACCTGTGCTTTGGATATTCCCTTTGGCTGCGAGAAACGCAGATTAACTCTTTGCTATGGGCAGCCATTATCTTTTTGGAAACAGGGAATTTTATGGATTCTCTTTGTTCTCTCCTCATAAACTGTTCCATTTTTACAGAACTGAGTGTTCAGTAGGCCAGCTGTCAGTGGAGATGAATACCTGTGTGCCAGCCCTTGCCAAGGAAAGCTTTGCCTGGAGGGAAGGAAAGCACCCTACTTCCAAGCTGCATATTTAGGGTGTAGCAGATTCAAGTTCAGTCCCAGGTGCAGAGTGTTTTCCTTGACTACTTGTTCTGTAGTTTTTGAAGGAAGCAAATGAACTGGAGGGATAGCAAGGCACCCTCTTTCCAGGTCCCCAGGCTGCACACTTCCTGTGTCCTTCTTTAAAGCCCACAACTCCATTGGCTGCACATTTTGGAGAAACAGGAGTGCTTGCATAAATGAGCTAAGCTGGATTTATCACTACGCCTTTCACCTTCAGCAACTGAAAACCAGTGGATTAGTTTCAAATCTAGGGCTGTGTGCTTGAAGGGATCTGGATTGTGTACAAGAAACTTTACCTGCTTGTCTAAACACATCACTTGTGGATGCAGAGAGCGAATACCCATGTTAAATTTTAGCAGCCAAGGAGTGGGAACGGTCAATGAACATAGCATCTCAGGTGCACAGAAGAGGATCAAAAGAATAGCTTCAAAGAGAAAAAATGTGACTTAAATAAAATATGACTGCTGGAATGGTTGCAGTTTGATCTACTGGTGTTTTCCCAGCTTACTAAAAAGAACAAAACAAGAGCCATCAAATGTTAATCAGATGTTATTTGTGTGGAGAGCGCTGGGGCAGAATCCTGGGTATGCTCAAGACAGCAGGGGGGAATGGGTTTCAAGTGAATAATACAAAAAAAGAGAACTTAAGCATGTCAGTTAGTTTTCCACTCTAAATGTGTTCCATCATTAAGTGCTATTTCATTGAAATCAGATTTATAGTGCTTTTATCGCATCTTTTTGAGTTCCAGCATCTACACCACAGAAGAGTAAATTACCCGTCCTGGAACTACCAACACCCCAGTAGCTAAGGCTTTCACCCAGACAGGTGAACCAGGTTCAAGACCTTTCTGTAAACACTGGACTCAAGTATTAGTCTCTTAATGTAATGATAAACCCAATATTCTGGCAGCTGACTATTAACTGTGTGTCTTATTTTAGGGATGACCAACTTGGGGTGCCCAAGGCTTATAGAGCACTTGCAGTGGCAGACCAAGTCGGTGAGAGCTGTGGTTTCTCAGCAGCTCTGACTGCAAGGCAGTGCAGTCTCAAGTAATGTGCACAGGATTTCAAGCCATGAATTTTAATCCTTGCTCTGCCACTAATTCACTGTGTAGCTCTAGGCAAGTCCCTATCTCTTCAGCTGTAAAATGGGAATAATAATAATAATCGTTTCCTATCTTTCGGCAGCGATAAATTCATCTGTGTTCTTGAGGCATGCAAATACTACAGTGATGAGTGGCCCAGAAAATGCCATGAAAAATGAATAATTCCATATTTACTTCAGGCTTTGGGTGTGCAGTAAATAAGGCACTTCTAACTGGCTGGTGAAGGTTACTATTCTAAGTAGCTGCTTATTCAGTAGGTGCTGTGTAATCGGTACCTCCTTACCCAGTGTAATGAATGAAAAAGGGTTCTTGGGGAAAAAACAGGGAGGCAAAGACGTTTCTAGAAAAATCTTAATACCGGTTTACAGGAAAGCAGAGTTAGGATTTCATTGTCCATTTAGTTTCTAGCATTCTTCAACACTAAAGCACTTGATTTTGGCAGCTATCATAATGTCCTTCTAAGACAGTTGTCCTCTATGCAGGTTCATGATTAGGTCTGTAACCTGCACCCTTCCTGCCATAAGAGGTTTACTCAAAAACAGTATTTTGACTGTGTATGTGTATCCATTCTTCATGTGCAATTATTTCTGTCTGAAATCCAGGAAAACCAAATCTGTCCTCTTTTTATTATTTTTTTTTAAAGTCTGTTCTGATCACACTGTCACATTCCCATTCTCGTATTGCATTTTTCTGGGTTCTCAGATTAGTTGCGGGGCAGATGATCTGTTCCATTTGTTATAGACTCTCTGTTTACAAATAAAATTTCCCCAAAAGGCTCCTCTTCTAACAAATAAGACTTTTGCTATTGAAAATAGCAAGGAAAAACATGTACATAGTGGTATGCTAACACTTCAATTCAAACTTTATAAGAGTAGTAGGAGCATGTTTATCCTGCAATTTAACTGCTTATTAGACCATTGCTATCACATCTGTTAAAAGCATGTGCAATCCACAAAACAAGCTGCCAAATGTCCCTTTACAATTACATTGTTCAGAGATATGTATTGTCATTCTCTATTTTGTATTTGTGTATACGATGTGTCAGTGCAGCAGTCCCCTGACAGGACTCATTTGAGTATAGTTGGAGTCATGTTTACTTTTCTGCACACAAGGAGATCTAAGCTCTGCTGAGACAGATTATGCACAGATTTGTTGATCTAATCTCCACCCCATTTGGTGATGCTAGTTTTAAAATTAGGACATATCAAATTAGAATCGTGATATTTGAAGTAGTCTTGACATAAAAGGGAATCATCCACTGCATAGTACTCACAGCCTTTCAATGTGTCTAATAAAGGAGCATGTTTTATTGTCATCTAACATGACACATTTCTAGACATTTACTTGATATTCTTATCTGTGCTGAGATCTGTTTGAGATAATAAGAATCTGTTGCATAAAACAAAGCACAGAATATTATAAAACTATAGCATTTTTTTGTGCTACTTACATTGAGAACCTTTATGAGCAAGTATTTTGGAGCAAATTATTTCCAGATATGTCTCTTTATAGGCCCTGACCTTATGAACTGCACACATGATTCATTCTGGGCATGTGAATTCGTTGCAACTGAACCCATATGCAAAGTTATCACAGTGATTAACTCAGTATAAAAATGTTTGCAACACTCTGTCTTTTAGGGTTTTACTTTTCACTTTACAAATGGTGCTACCAGCTATGAGCAGGATACAAACAATAGGCACAGAATTATTGTCAGGGATGGCTGTTACCTCTAGTCACTTATGAATTAAACATCTGCTGTCTCACACCAAAACCGTTATAAAAATAGTTTGCATATGAAAAGAATTACTGTAAAAGAGATTTCAGTGAAGAAATCTTCAGCTTGTTGTGAACACAGCAGCCTTGCTGCTCAGTAGAAGTTTGCCAGAAGTACATCACCCTTTGGATTGTTGTCTGACAGAATCTGATGGCCTAAATTTCATCTAGTATCTTTTGCTTAATGTTTCTCATTGGCTAGTTTTACATCCTCAGAGGCACCTAGATATTAGAAAACATAGGAAAGTAAGTAGAATGTGGATTATCCAAATGTGAGTTTTCATGTAGGCTGCCCCATAGAAGAGAAGCTGATCAAAAATGTCTGTCCCTTTTTCTTTAACCACTGATGAGGTCACTGGAAAAAAGTCTCCTACCATGATCTTCCACAAAAACCGTGGTCACTAAAATAACGCTGCTATTGAGAGGTAGGAGATTAACAGAATTGCAACAAGCAGAATTTCTGCAGGGACCACGCTAAGTATAAAGAATTCAGTGCTAGAATATATTGAAATGATTGTAACCTGGTTGTACTTGGAGTGAAATGTAAAACTCTCATCTTCCTGGAATAGCACCCTGATGCTTGTAATCAAAACCAATTTGAAACAGTGATGTCTGTTTCTTGGTGTCAGGGAAAGAGATTAAGGGGAAGGAGAGATCACTGTCATCTTTCATATCACAGAATGTACTTTGAAAAGCTCAAATGGAGGAAGAATGTACCATCTACCCCCACTCCAGGACCAGTTGTAATGTAGAGATGTGAGCCAGCACCACAAGCAAAGTTATAATAAGAATGATGCCTAAATTCAACAAAATCTGTGGCGGCAAGCAGCAACTATGCAATTGTGGCTTATGTAACCCAGCTCTGACTGCACGCAGGTTTACATTTTAAAGACAATAATTTGCTGTGGAAAGGAGCTGATGCTGTGAGTTTTGCTGTGGAAATGTTTTTGTTGAGATTCATGGAGAGAGCTGAGCATGTTTGGAAGGCCAGACTCAGGTGACAGCATGGAAACCTGAGCAATGCTCCATATAATATAAAACGTCTGAATCTTTCAGAAGATTTCCTATCTTTTATTAGAAAAAAAATAACAAAGCCTTCCCTGCCATTCTCTCTATTGTATGTAGGCACTCCATGATATTGGTAAATTTGCTAATGCGGGTAATTTCATTTCAGTCTTATTTTTAATTATTATTTTCATCCCAAACTTTCCTTGTGTCTATTTCCCCAGTGGCTAAAAGATTAATGATTAACCTTCCATTAGGGAGAAGCAGGAGGAACAGGAAGATGGCTTCAGCATTATTTATTTATTATTCTTTTTCTTAGCCGGAAATTGAATTATCTACTCCCCGTTAAAGACACTTCTAATGAAAATGTCAGTTACCATGAACTAACAGTTCTTTAATAGTAGCAGTACACAACAGCTGGCTAGTAGAGCAGAATAGGAGAGGTAAAAAAGAAAAGCCAGATGTAGAACTGTGCACATTCACACATGGAAATAGATAAGCACCTTACAAGAACACATGAAGTAATCCTCAGTGCACCCTGCAATGTAGTCAAATATTTCTCAGTGACATGCCTGAGGGACAGGACACCATCTGGAAGGACCTGGACAAACTTGAGAAGTAGGCTCATGTGAACCTCATGAGGCTTAACAAGGCCAAGTGCAAGGTCCTGCACATGGGTCAGGGCAGTCCCCAGTATCAGTACTGGCTGGGGGATTAAGGAATTGAGAGAAAAGGACTTGGGGTTACTGGTGGATGAAAAGCCGGGCATGAGCAGGCAATGTGTGCTCACAGCCCAGAAAGCCAACCGCATCCTGGGGTGGCCAGCAGGTCGAGGGAGGTGATTCTGCCCCTCTGCTCTGCTCTGGTGAGACCCCACCTGCAGTGCTGCATCCAGCTCTGCGGCCCCCAGCGCAGGAAAAACACGGACCTGTTGGAGCAGGACCAGAGAAGGGCCACAAAAGTGATCAGAGAGCTGGAAGACCTCTTCTGTGAGGAAAGGCTGAGAGAGTTGGGGCTGTTTAGCCTGGAGAAGAGAAGGCTCCAGGGTGACCTGATTGCGGCCTTTCAGTATTGAAAGGGGTCTTATAAGAAAGATGGGGACAAACTTCTTAGCAGCACCTGTTGTGATAGAACAAGCGGTAATGGTTTTACTAAATGAGGGTAGGTTCAGACTAGCTATAATGACGAGATTTTTTACAATGAGGGTAGTGAAACACTGGCACAGGTTGCCCAGGATGTGGCAGATGCTCCATGCCTGGAAGCATTCAAGGTCAGGTTGGATGGGGCTTTGAGCAACCTGGTCTAGTTGAAGATGCCCCTGCTCATCACAGGAGGGTTGGACTAGATGACCTTTAAAGGTCCCTTCCAATTCATTGTATGATTCTGTGATTCTATAGGAAGGAAATATTAACAAGGATAGCTGTGCCATTTGATAGGGCACAAAATTTAAATTGTCTGTCCTAGTAGTTAGATAAATGCTTTTCTTGGTAAAATCTTCTGAATATACTAGTGAATATATGACATAAAACCTCTAGAATATCCCATGTTGCTCATGTTATAAAGTTTTCCTATTACCTAATTTTAAGGAAAATTACCTAGATCCCATATCAGATGGTACATCAGAGTCTTCAAAGATCATTGGGGTTCTCCGCAGTTCGGGCTAACCAACTTATTATGGTAGTTGGTAGATGCTGCTATCCAGCACCACAGTATGGTGGGGTTCTTTCAAAAGGAGGAACAAAGTAAATTTGTCCATCCATTGAATTCATTAGCAAAATGGCTCTCGTACCCATGCTAAGCCATCATTCAGTCTCTTCTGTGTTGGCTTTCAAGAAGTCTGGACTTACGCAGATTTTTTTGGTCTCTCCTAACTCTCTAAGCTGCACAGATGAAATAGACTTGCACGCAATTCTCTTTCAGTTGGGATATCACCAGCTCCCTGTGCTCTCTTATCCCAGCTCCCTGCGCAGGAGCCACCGGAGTGCTCAAGCAGTTCCCTTTCTTCTCGCCTGAGTTTTCTGTATCTTCATACCTCAGCACCCTTCTAATCACTGAAGCTTTAGGCAGCAGCTCAGGTCTGAGTTACAGCTCAGAGGTGGGGTGCAGCAGAGGAGTTGTGCCCTGGCATTCAATACTTTTTAGAGAACGAGAAGAGAAGATTTAGGGCCCCCAGATTCAGCAATGCACCCCATAGCGTTACACAGGCTCACAGCTTTCTGGGCTTAGGGGACAGTATTAGGACACCTGTCAGTATGCTCCGGGGTATTCTTTGACTATCAACAGATGAAGTCACATCAAATTTAAAAATGGTGCCACCCTCATGTGGATAAAGTCCTAAATACTCTGGGTTTATCATAGTCGATATCACAGTTTATCACAGTTTTAGCACAGCTGATGGGAATCTCAAATGCTTTTATTCATCTGCAAGCATCCATAGGAGATACTTCCTAAGGGAAATTTTTTCCTAAAGCTAGCCAGCCCTTGGCATAAGAAGGATGACTACAACACGTGAGGGGTGTTTGTGTGTGTGGGGGCACACACATCCCTGTGTCATGCATTTTATTGCGGGCTGCGACTGCATTGCACTCCCATTCCTGGTCTATCAACCATCCTCCAAGGTGGGAAAATCAAAACTATTCATCTTCCACCCTGGCCAAACCCCCAGAAGAGGGCACGCTGTATGCCTGAGAAGGTGCAGCATCTGGCACGTCTGCTGTGCCTGATGGAGCTCCTGAGCTCCCAGCGGGCGGTGCAGCTTGCCATAACCTCCAGAGTAGGCATGTTTGTATGAGACACAATCTGGCTCATAGTTTCATATAATCCCCTTAATTTAGCAGAAAAATAAAGAGTAAGTTGTTTCTTAGAACAATGTTTTCTTTTCCTAATGATTATTGCTTTTTAATTATTGTTCTAAGTGAATTGTATGCATAAGTGTCAATGAAAACAGATTAGAAAGAAATATGACTAAAAAAATTGATTTATGTTACAAGAGCTAGATTAATCTTTCCAGGAGGGAAACTGGAAAAGGCACCAGATCATATCACACTGAAATGCAGAAGCTGTCAGCTCCATCAGTTCCTCTTTCAGTCTAACATCAATTATAGTGGACTTGTAGCAATTTCATTTAATACTGAAAGGATTCTGTTAAGGAGGGAATGAAGGTTGACAAAGTATGTGTTTTATTCAATTTGCTACCATTTTAAAGAATGAGGTTTTAAGCTTTCTGAAAGTTATTAGATTGTATGCATTGAATGAAAAGCAAGAAAATTTGTAAAGCATAACATGGCGTTGATTTCTAAAGCGAGAAGGAAATTCGGTCTAAAGTTCAGTGAACTACGGCTTATTTTCATTATAGACATCTACTGAGAGATTCTGTGAAGGTTTAAAACTGCTGGTAAACGTACAGACACCTAGTGAAAAGGCAGATCTGTACAGTTACAAGCGCAGGAACGGGAACACTTTATCAGCCCAAAACATACTATTCAGTGATTCCCCATCGAAATTTAGAGAAGGTGAGTAAGAACAGGGCAAGTACTTACAAGGCCACCACAAGTGAGGGCAGGTCCCTTGTGCCTAGCAGCAAGGAAGGTCTGGGAAGGCTGCAGGAGGGTCTGGCCTCACAGTCCCTCCCACTGTGGAACCAGTCCCTTCTGGGTCTCCATCACATTCCCACTCTGCCTGAGTCCACAGGCTGAAATTTTAAGGGGCTTGGAAGGGTGAAAGGAAAAAAAAAAATTGGCAGGTGGTTTGGGAGTACTGAGAAACTTTCTGGTGGTAGAGGAATTAGTGTCTCTTTTGCTCAAGGGCCAAAATTGCATTCCCTGGCACCCGGCACCTGGCTCTGTGGGAAGTTAACTCCTCCGTAACTCCCAGGTTCCAGGAATCTGCACTGTAGAGTTAAAAGTTAATCTATATTTAATCATACATACTAAATCTATAATCAAGAGTTATGCATTCCAAAATGAAGGATATTACTATGTCTGAAATACTGTAAATGGATGTCTAATTGACTTATTTTGTCTAAAGCACTGTTGAACGTGGAGATGCTTTCGATAGGGGAAAATACCACTTATGTTTCCTAGAAGTTAAAACAAATTACTGGGTGTTAGGAGACTAACATTCTTTTCCCTATCTGCCAGGGAAACTTTATAACAAGGATTCATATCACGACATTGATAAATGATTTAATTCCATAGAGTTTGCCCCATATTCCTCAAGTGGGATTTTTAAATGGAGATGATTAACCTCTCCTCTCTGAGGTTTCAGATGCCCAAATTTTACATTGTCTAATATATGTCTATGTCTAATATATGTCTAAAATATGTCTAATATATACACAACACTTCAGAACTTTGAAAGAAAAACAACAAATATAGCTAAAAATTATATTAGAGCTTTTTAGCCAGTTTGCATACATAGTACAACTTATAAAGATGATGATGAACAAAGCCAGGCAATTTGGAGGTTCTAGTGGATGAATACACACCGAATGAATATGAATAAATAAGGGGGCATGAATGGACATTTTCTGTTGTTGTTTACTGGTGATAGAAAAGAATTCCAGTCTTACCCAAATCTTTATAAAATTCTTGATAAGCTGAGGTGTTGAAACATGTGCTTTGGATTTCAGCAGTCTTTTTTTCAGTCTTAAGTATGTCACAATATTTTAAAATAAACATGGAGGGAATTTTGAAACATGCCACGAATAAAATACCTAAACCATTTCATTCTTAAAAAGTCAATGTTTTCTTTTTTAGCAAAGTCAAAAGGAGAGCTGAGAGTATTCCAGTGTCACTGGATGTTCATTTTGCATTTAAAAAAAATAATGTTTTAGGCACTAAAGTTCCACCCAGTCCTGTTAAAAGAACTGAATTAGAATAAAGCACAACTGCAACAGATGGCGGATGTTCCAGTATATTCAAGACAGTTTAAGTGTACATATTCACATCTCAAAAACCTGTAAAATAAAAATGGTGTTAGTTCTTCTGATTCATTTTTAAAGCAAAGAACATTTCCATGTTTTCCAATTCATAGCACACTTCCAATTTTTCATAGACTGCCATGACTATTTAACTACACTTTACAGTTCTCTCACACTCATGCTTGACGTGAAGTAAGGAAAATTCAGAGATGCATACACTCTGTTACCAGCTTGTTTCTCTTTTAAATCAAAACTTCTGATGTTTAAAGAAGAGCTGTGGATAAGAGAAAGTACATTTTGAGGCTATGATATAATGCACTTAAAGGTCCCAAAGGCAATATTCTTAACATCTACAACCAACTCTGAAATATAACCTAGGAATGTAAATGTTAGGGCTGGGCTCTTAAATTCAAGTTTCTTAATGCACTGTGGGCTGACAGCCTTTGAATTTATAAAGACTTCCTATCTAAACAACCAAAAGAGCTAAATATCACTTAGAATAATTATTTTGATCCGTACTTACAAAGCAGTAGCAACCTATGAGAAAGTATTACCATGCATGTATCCAGGTATCCAGGTGATTGTTTCCTCTGATCGTACATGCTTTCATCATCTTAAAACTGATCTTCCATGCACAAGCTGGAGACTAGTTTTGTGTGTACAAGTGTGTGTCAGGGGGATTCCTAACCCTATTTTGTACTTGCATATAACAATATACACACTCACGAGGCTTAGAATGGATCAAGAAATTGTTCTTCCTCATGATATTTTTTCAGATAACTGAAATACTTGTGTATTTCATGGAAAGACCTCCTCTCCATTTTTTTTAGAAAATTATATTTAAAACAAAATTAAATGAAGTATTTGTTTTCTGTGGATGCCTACAAAATCAGATAAATGATCCTTGGAAACCCTAACTCCTTTGAAGACCAAGGGCACCTTAAATTTTGGCAGTGAAAGTACCTGAGGAGTACCTAATGGGCCCTGTCAAATAGATGTGCTCATGGCATGGCTGTTCCACAGCAGCACCGAGCCCACCAGAGAGCATGTTCGCGACACCTACTGTCATTCAAAACTGTCATCATGTTGGGTCAGGGTGACCTCTGCATTTTGTAGTACAGGTCACTGAGCGACACACACAGTGCCCACCAGGATGCCAGGATGAAAACACAAGGCTCCCTTCTGCCTCCATGTAACTTTGCATGGAACACATAAATCCTTCTGTGGAGAGTTGGCCTCCTTAGTCATGAGCCTTTCAGAAGTGGCATCAACTACTCTTCATGATTTTTTTTTTCACCCAAACTATTAACTTTCATTTTGAAAATACTTAAAAGAATAAGAAGAAATTGAAGAGGCTGAGAGGGCAGGCTTCGTTTTAAGTCCTCATTTCTCCTTCCACTGAAGCTGAAATGCACTCCAGTATACATCGAAGCTGCACAATCCTTGTATTGAGAGCTAAATCTCATGTCTTTTATAATATGGATACACTTGTCGAACACATATTGTGGTCCATAAAAGTGTGAAGATGTAAAGAGGTTTATTTCTACAGGATTTTATGACCGCTAACCACACCTGAAATTTTTTCTTCCTGAAAAAAGGCACATATTTTACAACAGCCCTCTAATAGCTCAAGAGGGTTAGAAGGGACACTGGCAAACTTCGTATCACCCTGGTGTACATGCAAGTGCTTTAGGGGATCAAAGAACGGAAATTAAAAATATGCTACTGAATGAATTTCTGAAGGAAGAGAAGCAAAATCAGTGATTTATTTGTGGAGAGTGCAGTAATGAAAACCATAGGACAGTTTAAGATCTGAAAATTATTTCACTGCTGGGTCACAGTAGACCAGAAGCATGTATTTCTGATCACACTGAGCATATACATTCCCATACCGAATCAAGCCAAAGCCGCATCTAGGTTGCCTTCCTGCCTCTGATGATGGGCAGTAGCACAACTTTGGGAGGAGCATATGAAACAGGACAGACAGAAAGCAATTCTTCCCCAGATATAACGTTTCTGTTTCAAGCAGTCTGAGGTTTATGGACTTCCTTAGCCAGAGGGTGCATTCACAACATTGATTTTAATAGCCATTGATAGAGCTCCTTTTCATGCATTTGTCTAATGGATTTTTGAGCCCATTTATAACTTTGACCTCCACAGCTTCCTCTGGCAATGAGCTTCACAATTTAATTATGCATTGTGTGAAAAAGGACTTCATATTGCTTGCTTTAAACCAACCACCTGATCATCTGAGTGCTCCTTTGTTTTTTATAGTGTGAGCGATAACAAATAATCAGTTAGCCAGTCTATGACTTCATACACATCTATCATCTCTCTCCTCCCTCAACTGCTTTGCAGACATAAGACTTTCAGCCTAAGTAGCTTTCTTCTTACCAATGCTATTTTGTACTTCTAATCATCCCTGTAGCTCTTTCCTATACCTTTATCTAGCTCTCAAGCTCTTTGAGATGGAAGACAACAGCACAAAATTTGCAGGATGTGGGTAGGCTGCAGATTTCTGCAATACTGTACTGATCCTGCTTTGTTCTGGGCACTTGCTTACCTTTGTGACATCTGCTGAGCATGGAGCTTGGACCTTCACTGAAATATCTGCAGTGACTCTGAGATCTTTACTCAAAGGATAATGGCAAATTCATGCACCGCTGTTGTGTGTGTTTTGATAGCTTTCCCGATGTCTATTATTTTTTATATTTGGAAACCGAATGCATTAAAAAGAAAAAAAAAAGAAATTATGTGGACTGAAATAAATAGAACCTACTGGATCTGAATAGAACAAGACACCTTGAAGAATATAAGTTATTTAAAATGTGAGTAAACAGGAGTCGACATCTTGACATATTCTCAATTCAACCTTCCTACCTCGCTTTTTTAATGCCAACAAGCGGGTTTGTGGACTTGCTAATTCACTGGCATGTGTCTGAGCAATGCTAAACTTCCCAGCTCTGGCTGATGTCAAAAGGAGTCAAGACTGGCTGGCTCTCATGGAATTGGAAACTACAAAAAAGTATTGTTCTGGTAACTGTTTATACTACGTGACATTGTCACTTCCATACTATTTGTGGAGCTTGATGCTGGGAAAAAATGAATTTCTAGAGAGGTTATGAAAGATCAAGGATGCTATAATGTCATCAGAATTACATGTAACTTGGGCATCAGCATTACATAAAAGCATATTGAATGCTTACTTAACATAACATTTGAATAAATCATGTTTAAAATCATGTTCACTGAAACATTTATTTCAGCTAGAGCCAAATAGTTTAAGCTTCTCATACATAAACATTTTTGGCATTATTTATGAAAACTTGGATTGCATCCACTTAATTTATACTTTAAAAAATAAGAGATAGCTGTGTGAATCTTGTATTTATAGCAGAAACCTCCATCGTCTGCTGCTTACTGAGGTTTCAGCAGATCTACAATGGTAATTCAATAACCGTGTCTATAATATCCTGGGAGCTTTAAACACAGCTTCCCATTTTTGCATTTGGCATTTCAGTCTGTACTTTCTTACTTTTCTTGATAGGCTTCTAGGTACTAAAAATAATTCGCTAGTGCCTATCATGCTGTGTGACAATGATGCCCTTGAACACCTAACCTGGCTGGCATGGGCTGAACCTCCTAGGAAAAGGGAAAGGGAATTTTATTGACTCATTCGTGCGGGTTCCTCACTGCTTCTGAAGTTTCTGGAGGGAGGGCTTGCAAGATGGATTGAGCAATCTTGAGGTAAAAGCCCAGAAGCAGCTTCCAGGGAGGGAGACTTACACTGAGGTTTTGCATCTAGCTGTTAACTGCCAATAGTTATTGCACCTAAGCCATGGTGTATGGGCTTAATTTGGTCTCTATTGTGTATGCTGGGTCAACCAACAAAAGTATTTTCTTCACTTCAAAATGAAAAAGGCTCAGACATAATGAGGTGTGCATTCTCCAAGCCTGTGGAGAAAGAGTTTAGCATCATGGTTTTTTTTCCTTCTGTTTGCAAATGGTTTGTGTGAGGTGTAAGGAGTTCTTTCCAGAATGGAAAAAGAAAGTATTTTTTCTCAATAGTGTCATTCCATGTTCAGATGCTTTCAGAATCTGAAATATCTCACTTTCTTATTGTTAGCATTATCTTCCAAGCCATAAATATTAGCCTTTGTATCTATATTTTCATGCTGAATCATTTTTTAGATGCATAACATCGAGAGTACTTGTTAAACATTCTGTGATTCACTAGCATTGCTTTGTGTTCTGGCCTTAATCCAGAAACGGCAATTGCATTTCACTTTCCTTAAGACTATATTCAAATGAGTATGATATTTAACTTAATTTTTGCTTTTACATGATCTTGTAGGATTTAAAGGTGTGACAGAAAGTGATGATTGTTGCTTATAATTTAACATACATTTATTTAAAAGATTCCAGCAATTCCAGAAATATAGTATCAACCCAGCAGCTTTCCTGTTTCTTTGCTGTCCACTTACCATTAGCAGGGATATCCTTCATGGAGCTCCAACCTAAAGACGTATAGGACATCTTGGTCTGATAAGCTTTTGGAGGCAATATACTTAATGTACTGAAACAGATCTAGCCTTCCTTGCCATTAAAGCCCCATGGATGGGATTTATTTTATGCAATATTACATACCCAGAAGTTAGATGTCTAGCTAGATATAGGCTATGTTCATAGTTAGGTACTTCTAGAGGGTGATTCATCTGCGCTATTTTGCCTTTTTCAGCCTTTGGAGTTCCTTTCAGTCTTTGGACTTGGTTCCCCACCCCCCTCACTGATTACTAAAGTAGCCCATGATAACTGGGTCAGACATACACATTTAATCCTTGATGCTTGCATCAGCAAGGAGAAATCCCAACCTGAGACATTCTGAGCTGTGATATCATCCAGAAATTTGTGGGCTTTAAAAAAACTCACAAAGTTCTTATTTTGCAATTCGGGAAAGTCCTAACATTCTAATATGGGTTGTTCATGGTATGGTTTTCTGTATTATATTGAGTGAGACTTCAAGAAAGTTGGGGGGAAGAAAAGGGGAAAAGATGAGTTACTATTTTTGTTACTTTAATAAACCTAAATGCAAAACATTAGCCCTTTCTAGCAACAAAAACTCCACCAGCAGCAATACTGAAACCATATGCCCTCCATTTGATTTACCATCAACGACTGCCTGGCTGCACACAGAGCCTCTCTGCTTAATAGTGGCTCTAGGCAAGAGCATGTATAATATTCAAAGCAGTTTTGTTCTTTTATTAAAGTTGTGATAAGGATGCAAAGCATTTTAATGGGAATAATCAATTATATAATAGTATTCATATACAACAAAGTGCTTTTAATATAAGTACTTTTAATGTGGTGCTTTTGTGATGGGGGAATTACTTTTGTAATACTTTCAGAAGCGTGTCTTCTGTTGGTGCCAGGCAGACAGCAGCAGTAGGAGACTTCTGTAAGAGATGAACTCCATTTACTCCCCATTCAGAAGAAGGCATTTTTCAATGCAGAGACCAAAGGATTTTACCACTGTGCTGAATAAGAGAATTTCAACATCAAGATGTGTCTACATTTTTGTAAGAGAAGAAAAAAATGGAGTGCATTATCAGTCTGAATAAAAGCTCATTGTAGATACTTCAACATTTAAAAGATTAAGTTTGATTATTTCCTGTTACACTTGCCTAATTGTTTTCCTGATCTCCCCTTGCTGTTATCATCTCTTTTAAAAAAAAAAAAAAAGCTAAGTTATTTCTATCCTACCATTGGCATTTTTGCTGATAGACGTCAAAAGTTATAAACACAACATGGCCATAAAAGATGTTTTTGCACTGTTTTGAAAATTGTTATAAAAATCTTAACAGAAACTGTTAGTAAGTGCAAGTTTCTTTTTATTTTATGGGTGTGGATATATTTAGGTAAGGGGATTGAAACCAGACACTTTTTCAATCTATATTGTACATGTTCATTTAGAAGTGGTGCCCTCTTCCACCCATAGCTAATTTGTTATCAATCCATGCCAGTTGTCATGGTTACAGGGTGAGCTGCATCTGTCTGTCAGGTGTCATTGGCTACCTTTGGCAGCACAGCCCTAAAGGGAGATGAAGGCTGAGGACGCTCCCTGACTCTCTATCCAGCCTCTGCAAACGTAGAGCGCTGGCTCCAGCACCTTGCAGCAAGTGGCCATGGACACTTCAGAAAAGAGCCCAGCCATCTTGTCATCTCAATATTGCCCACGTGACTCTACCCTTATGAGATATGTGACTATCATCAGAGGATATATTTGGGTCAGTGTTGAGGCTTCAGATGCCCCTTCTGTGCTCTTTCTCCTCTCCTCTTTCCCTTGCTGAGCTCAAGAAAGTATCCCAGGCCTACACTGAGTCACAGCGGGCCAGACAACTGAGAAGTGTGGACACTAGACAAAAATGTGCTTGAGAATGTTCAATCAAGCCACAAAATAGCATGCTCAGGTGTGGTTGAAGGCATGTAATGCTATCAGCTCTAGATCCAGAAAAATATGGCTTGTGAATCCTGATGCCTAGAACTATTGAAAGAACATAAGATATTGTGAAGTTTGGAGTAAGATTCATATGAAGATTGGATGTAGGTGTTTACATGAGAACTGGTTGCTCCCATTATGTCAACAGAGATCTAGTCAACTCGGTTAATGGAGCCTATGTATAGAAAGCTGGGGATCCTTCTCTTGGATGGAATCTGACCCAAGAGGCTCAGCCCAGTTCCCATATGCAAGCATCCCAAGCCACTGGGATGCTCCAAGGGATCCCCCTCAGACTCCAGTTACCCCTCCATTAGAGCGTGGGTATCACGTCGGTCCTGTGTTGTAACTGACAGCTCTGTGTAGTGTCTCAAGTAACTCAGGGCATCTTGAATGGACTAGATGGTGGCATCTAACTCAAGCCCTAACAGTTCTGTTTTAGGTGGCTGGCTATTTCAAGGGAATCTGAGACTTAAGAGGTCCCACATCTCCCTAGCCAGTGCACTGGGGACTCGGGCACTCACAACACTCAGTGGTTAACATCCTTTAGCCAGTGCATATTTAATGTACAACCACTCCAGGAACAGGGACCAAACCCAGGATCTACCTTTCCCGTGTAAGTGGAGCTTAATGCATTCAAACTCAGGATCATTTACCCCATGCTTTTAGTTGCTTCTCTTTAACTTCTCTAAGCAGACAGGTAAAGTAATGCACAGAGACATAAATCAGATTTTAGGATACAAATCAATACTTACTATGGAGTGTCCTTTACATTCATCACGCCTTCTCAGAAACAACTTCGCTAAAACTTGTATGTTATTGCTGATTACAACAAAGCCAACACATTTCAGACAACATCTCCTCTTGCTCTCCCTTGAATTAGTAGCACTATTTTAGAAGAGTCCTTTGTTCCCACATGTTCTGAAACAGTCCAAAAAAAATCCAGGAAAAAAATCTCTCTTTTTTCTAGTTAAAAATGCAAAAGGTATTGTGCAAATTCACGTGGATTTCAATTGAAAAAGCTCAAAAATATAGACTTAAGCTTCATTTTGATTTTCAAAATGTCTTTTTCATATGAACCTCAATGTTTAAACACAAATAAAAGTATTCAAAAATCCAGAGAGAAAGTATTTCATTTTACATTGAATACACTGCATTAGACATCAATGCATTGTTTTAGTTTGGATTATAAACAAATAATAAAATACCTGAATTGGATAATGTTCATCTGGATCAATTAGAAACCTTTTTTGAAAATTATTCACAAGCTTATCAAAATAATGTTGTTGCATTGTGTTTTTCACAAAAGGAGTGATTACTTTTTTCTTTTTTCATTTCTTGGCAACAGAGCCACGGATCTATAATTAAAAACCCACTTCGAAAATTTCCAAAAGACTATTACAATCTTGTCATATCAGGGGTTGAATAAATCAATTTATAGAATTTTTTTCCCCCATTCCTAGATTCTACAATGATGGCCTGAAAATCTCCAAGGTTGCAAACTATAGTTTATTTTGTCAATGGACACTGGGTGTGCAAATGATATTCTCTCTTTCTCTCTTTTTAGGAATGCAGTTGAAGAAAACAAAAAACTATATGCAATTTATGACACAAGGTGAGTAACAAAAAGTACTTAAAAAACATTATTATCTGTAAATGGAATGTTAACCCTTTACCATGTTAGAAATTATTATTAAGTTTTAATTGAAAATATTGATTTTCCTGAGCCACAAAGTAATCTTTAAACTAAGGCACAATGACAAGTATTTTAGATCATCATACACAAAATTCTGTAACTACCTAATAATGATTCCCCTTTATTTATAGTAATTTCCCTTCATATACAGTGCATGTGACAAAGAAATATAGTTACACGACCAGCTTAATTTACATGTTATTCCATAGATGCAGTATGACCCATGATCCTGATCCATATATTAGGAGCTTAAGCGTGGCTGCTTTGATGCCAGTGTTTGGGGAATGAGAGCAAAGGGTTAGCTGGCACAGCCTCGAGAAAAGAGTATGCATTTAAAAAGAGGCACTTCCACCAGCAGAGTGCCGTGTCTTGGCAGTGCAGGGCTGTGGATACAGCCTCTGTATAAACACACTTCCACATTATGAAGCCTTTCCTTTCCCCTCATCCTTTATGGACTGTTTCCTCTTAAGGGCACTCCTTAGCGTAAGTAAAAAACCCACTCAAAGGATAAGAGCAAGACATACATCAGACTTTCACTTTATTCTACCCATAGCTTTTTCTTTGTTACCCTGGACTATTACTTCCAGAATTCTTCCTAATCTTAGCAAATCAAGAGTGATGAGAAATCATTTCACTGCACTTTCTTTTCATTGCTTATCCTGTTTTATATGGGAGTGTTTGCATATATAAATGGCTTTCTTCCCTCCCAGTGTTTATCTTTCTACTTTTCCACTGATAAAATTCAAAGGGACATTCGGATGAAAATGTCAGGAACCAGCATCTCTCGGTGTTTTAGCTAGTCCTTATACAGATGCATCAGTTAGGATCCTGACTTAATCTTTCTTTAAATATATCTAATACTAAACATAAACAATTCAAACAACTCGTGCTTGTCTTCTTCACTCTGTATAATCTCCTGCACAATGAGGCTTGGGTCTTGATGTGGAATTCTGGCTGCTGTAGTGAAAAATTGCATAAACAATAATTATCACAAATGCGATTCATGACGTTGATAAATTCAAAACCACAAATAAATGGGCTATATCCTTCTATTTTCATCTAACCTTAAAAGAAAAAGGTAACTGCTGCATACTGGTTTGTAAGGAATAATGTGCTCCTGACAAAGGGATTTAGATTAAAACACTCAAGCAGAAACTCTCAGAAAAGAAGTCCTGTGCAAAATAGCTCTTCCTCAACTGCAGTTACAGTAAACAAAAAAAATAATCTTAACTGTTACTTGTCTTGTGGGTGTCAGAGTCTTCTCCCAAGTAACAAGTGATGGGACAAGAGGAAACAGCCTCAAGTTGCATCAGGGGAGGTTTAGATTGGATATTAGGAAAAATTTCTTCACCAAAAGGGCTGTCAAGCATTGGAACAGGCTGCCCAGGGAAGTGGCTGAGTCACCATCCCTGGAGGTATTTAAAAGACATGTAGATGTGGTGCTTAGGGACATGGTTTAGTGGTGGACTTGGTAGTGCTGGGTTAACAAATGGTTGTACTCAATGGTTTTAAAGGTCTTTTCCAACCTAAACGATTCTATGAATCATCAGGACAGAGACTTAAAAAATAGTACTTCTAAAGCACCACAGGCTTCTCTAATGTATTTGTGTTATTCCAGTGCATAATCATTAATTTTTATGATGAAAAAATGTGAGTTATAAAGAGCCTTGATTATTTCTTCCTCTGCCAAAGTGTCAATGGATTTTTATTTTGATGTGTCTGACTCATTGTGTGCATAATCCAGAGGTTTTGCTGCATGGGGAATGGAATATTGCAGGAATACTCTTTTAAATTCATTCAGATAATGCAAATTTTTGTTCTATTTTCTTGAATATTAAGAAAAATAACCAGATGAAAATCAAACAGCAGTTCAGAACAATTTGGGTCAGGCCTCTTATTAAAGGCAAATTTGTCCCCATTGCTGGTATTGATTAATACCTTATTCTCTGCGTGGCCTACTGAAACATTCAGATCTCCACATCAGAACTGTTGACATAACAACATTAATATTTCTGTATAATTAAATGAAAACCATAAAATTATGCAACCAGAGCAAACAGGTTCATGCAACACTGTTTGCAATCTGCCTGACAGAAATGGGGACAACGAGTACAAACTCATTGTCAGTTATAAGCTCAGCATAAACTGTTGAGTATTACTCAACATCAGCATATAGTACATGCACTTTCTGATAAATATACATAGTAGATAAATATAATATTTTTTTCCTCACATATGTCCAACAACCACTGCTCATTATCTAAACAGGCAAAACACAACGTATGAAACTGCCAACGTGCAGAGTATTCCCTAAGCCCCGATGCCACATATCTACTCCCCAGCATCCTCCTGTCACTCTAAAACTCTGCTTTAGCCGAGACACTGTAGGGCAGAAAGTAAGAAAATTGAGCCTTCTGAAGAAAACATTAATATTTCTGTTGAACGATATTTTGGCAAAAATGGTCCTGAACTCCGATTTCATATAGTAAAAAAGAAGTCAGGCTTGGGGGGAAAAAGGGAAAGAAAAAAAAAAAAGAGTTGAAAATTTCTTGTGGATTTTTTCCCAGCCAGTTTTATTAATTACACCTTCTCAGCAGGTTAAACCAGCAGGCTATTAAAATTGCTGGAAGGCAGAATAGGTAAGCAGCAGCATGGGTCTCAGCCTAGTAAGATTAATGCCCTGCGTTCCTCAGAAGACGCCACTTCAGCTGTAGCAGAAATTCTTCCCACTTTGTTTTAGTTTCTGTCTCTCTCTCTTTTCTATGTCTGAACCCCCTGTGATTGAGTTTGCTTCAGCATAAGACTGGTTCTTTGTCAAAATCAGTTAAATGATGGACAAGCCAGAGAGGAAAATGAAAAAGACAATGTTCTGATAAGTGATTCTGACCTCAGCATCTAAGTCGGGTTATGTTCATTTTGTCAGGTAAACCCTCAGTACCACTCCCCAGTGCAAGAGCTCAGTGATGTATTGCATGGTGTGATAAAATACTTCTTCCCTGATTCTCAAGCCAGTCTTTCTACTACAGTCTGGTGACTGATAGTGGCAGTACTGCAAACGCATCAGTTAGGAGCAGACCTCTCCTCTTCTCCTGTCACTGCCTCCTCTTCTATATCTCCATTAGCACTGACAATGATGAAGAAAACTGGATTTTGTTGCAAAATTTTGAGTGGCTCCTCATTTCACTCCCACTGTCTTCAACAACTTCTGTCCTTTAGCAAAGACTGAGTGTGCTTTGTTCCAGCTCCTTCTGAAAGGAGATGATGGGTGCATCTACATAGCATTTTAGCACAGATCGGGACTGTGAAGTGAATCATTTGAGCATTCCCACTGACTGTGCTTTGGTTCGCATCTCAGAGCAGTCTCAGAGTACGTGAACTCAATTCCTTCCACACAAAACTATGGTGGAAGATACACCCCAGTGGCATATGAATGTGGTCCAACCGCTAATGAGCATCTAGTCTCTATGGGACCAGATTAGAACATTTCCTAAGGGGGAAAAAAACACCAAAATGCATATGGAGTGGATATCAGGTCCTCAGCAACTGCAGTTTTGCTCTACAGACCAGCCTCAGTGCTTGCTAACTCAGACATAGCCAATGAACCCCCGCTCACTGCAAGGGCTTCTTTCATGTGTAGGCTTGGCAGGTGTATTCTTCCACATGTATTTTCATCGATCCAAGGGCAGTCCTTTTGCTTCTTCACACATAATGCTTGCCTTTGCAGTTCAGACTTTCCCATTTTTGAGGTGGCCTTTAAAATCATTTATTGGCAATGCTAAGGAAGAAAAGAATATCACTGTGCTTATATTATTGAACAAAATTTGATCAGCAGCATCCGTCTTAACTGTCCAGTGGCCCAGAAGCTAGAACATTCACCAAAGTAGTAGAAACAGTCATGAAATTTAGTCCCTGAACTAAAACATTCAAAGCCTCATCTTTTACAGGGATAATTTTACTGGGACAGAAAGACTGTTGGAAAAAGAGCAAGAGTGAGAATGAGCAATGACAAAGCCACCTAAAGAGAGCAGAGAATCGGATTCTGTCCCTTACACCATTGAACATTGATTTATTTTATCCAGTAATTAATTCATGAATTACTGGGTTATTTATGAAATAACAGTACTTCAAAGATAAAAGCCAAACACTAGGCCACAGAGTCATGTTAACTCTTTCCCTCTCTCCATGACTTAACTATTTGCTGAAAAATGGAAAATTTCAAACAATAGAGAAGAAAACCTTACCCTGATGTCCTGTAGTCTGGGCTGATCTCCGGGGATACATCCCTGGGATTTTGCTGGATGGAGAATCTGCAGGTTCTGACTGGGTGCTTTGCTTTAGCGAAGTGCCCAGACTCCTTCCTGCCATTCCTTGAAATAATCTGTTTGCTTTTTGAATTGAATGTTTAGGAGCCTAATTTCAGGGTAAAAGTCATAGTGGCTAATTTTGGAGCAGAACAAGGAGTCTGTTTCTGTGCCCATTTTTTTTCCTATTGGCCACATTAAATGGCTCCCCAAAAGTCTTTGCTTCCATTATTTTCATAAGCACTCTTCACTGGGCAGGACTTTTCTGTGTCTTACCTCCAGACTGTTGTCACAACAGCTTTGTTCTGAGTCTTTCCTGTGGACAAAAACCGAAGTGCCATTTTCACTGTAAATGCCACATCACTGAGAAGTCAAGATATTTTTCTCTTTCATGAAATGCATTGATCATTTATAATTTTTAACATCTTTCAGTTGCTGCTAAGCCTAATTAAATCCAGAGTCCCAAGGAATAAATGCTCCATAACCCCCTAACTACTTTCTTGTCCCATCAGCTCCAACCTTGATTATCTTTAAACCATCCACAAATAAATGGAAATGATTGCTCTGAAAGATCAAGAAGACAAATACTTAAATGAAGTGATAAAATTTGACAGACTTTACAGCACTGTTGATTCATTCCTACCTCAGATGTGTTTCCAAAGTACCAGCATAGCGCATTAATCAGAAGTAGTGTTCTCTAAAATATTTTATTTCTGTTATAAAACCAACAAGCTATTTAAGAAAACTTATTAGTGCTTAAATGCACTTTTAAACCACGTTAAATTCTTCATAAGAAATATTATCTTCAGTGTTAATACTTTCTTTCAGCACTTAGGGGGAGAGAACTGAGTTGGTACCCTTCCCCAAGTTCACTTTCTCTGAAATCTTTGAAAGAAGTCTTCAATACTGCCATCCATAGCACTGAAAAAAATCAGGATCCAGACCCCTAAAATAACTTTTAAATATATCTATAGCTACATAGATGTATGTATTTATTTGACTTTTCATTTTTGAGCCCTTGAGTCACATATGCTTCATGTCACAATTCTCAAGCTTTCATCATAAGCCTTATTAGTTTTTAAAGGAAAGCTAAGATTTTCACTTACTTTATAATCATAGTAAATATGGCACTACTAAAAAATCCAAATATTGGAAGACTTGAAATTACAAGACTTGGCAACACTCAGTTTTTCTACATTTTTCCTCATTACTTACAGGGATTTACATTGGTTTTAAAACTGAGCCTGATCCTTATTTTATTTGAAGCTTCATTATTAACTGCAACAGCAACAAGGTCAGGACGTTTGCCAAGGATTGTGCTCGTCTTTCTTTTCAATACTTTGTTGAGGAGAGGTGAAAGGCCATCCGTGCTTTCTCACCTGTAAACCACACCACAGCATTCCCCAAGCATCCAACCTTTTGCCAGTAGTTTCTCTAAGGGAAGAGGATATATAGAAGGAGAAACAGGTGGTAAGACAACAAATGTGTAAAAAGACACTGCTTTTCTCCGTTGGCTGGTGAAACGTTGTGCTCTGTGACGGCACAGCGGCCAGTGATAGCAATGTAACCAGAACCAGGAGGTGGCTAAGGGTGTGTTGGGTAGAGCATGGTGAAGAGCTCTGGCACTGAGAGGGAGCTGGCTCTGGAACCAAAGGCAACATAGCCAAGCCAGCATGCTTGTTTCCATGCCAATTAGTCCTGCTGAAAGGACTAATTAACCTGGAAGGAGGTTAACAATAGTAACAACCGTGCTGTCTCTACCCCAGCCAATGTTTCACACTAAGTTAAGCGCACCCAGAAGCTCAGGGGCAACACAACAGAGAGCCGAGACCGCTCCCGGAGCAGGAGCACCCCTTGGGCACCAGTGCAGTGTCCCGTCCCCACCGGCCCAGGTAACACGCCTCGCTAGCCACGCTTCGAAGCCCGGGCAGGTTTCGCCTGGCACAACACGGCCACTAGGTCTGTGCTGATGGCGTCCCCACAGGCACGGCTGAAGGGAGCCGCGGGCACCTGCACACCCACCCCGCCGCACCGGCCCCCGGGCCCTGCGGGGGTCAGGGCGAGGCCCCGGCCCGGCTCCCGCACCCTGGGCACCGCTCCCGGGACGCCCAAGGGGCAGGCGGCCCCGCACGCCGCAGGCCGAGGGGCCGGGCAGGGCGTCCCGCACCGGGGCTGAGGCCAGGCCCGCGCCCCCTCACCCGGCCCGGCCCCGGGCAGGCCCCTCCCACCCGGCTCCAGGGGCGTCCCGGCGGCCGGCGCCGACCCCGCAGCCCCCGCGCCCACGCCGGGGATCCCTCGGTGCTCCCGAAGAAAAGGAGCCGGCTGCCAGGGGGCACCCCCGCCTCAGGGCGGATGCCGCGGGGCCGGTGCGGTGGCCGGCGGGGCGGGCGTGCCCCGAGGCGGTGCCCGGGGAGCCACCGCCCCCTGCCGCCGGCCCCGGCCAGCCCCGCTCCGCTCGGTGCCCCTCCTCGGGCTCTCCGCCGGAGGGACGGCGGCCCCCTCCATTCCCCTCCCCTCCCGCTCCCGGGAAGGCGGCAGGGCGTGCGGGGACGGCGGGCGCGGGGGAAGCCGGCGGCCGGGCTCCGGCGGAGGGCGGCTTCCTCCTGGGCTCGGCGGCGTCGGGCCGCGGGGTGGGCGCAGCGGGTGCGCGGACGGCTCCCGCGGGCCGGGCAGCGGTGTTTGGGATATTCTGGGGGGGGAGGGCGAGGGAGGGGGGGAGGACGGGGACTGCCGCCCCCGCCTCTTCAGCGGCAGCCGGGGCAGCCGGATCGCGGCGGCGGCGGCGGCTGCTGCTGCGCGGCGGGAGCGCGGAGCAGAGGGATGTGGGGCTTTGGGGGAGGCAGGATCTTCGGGATCTTCTCCGCTCCCGTCCTGGTGGCCGTGGTCTGCTGCGCCCAGAGGTAGGAGCCAGCGTGCCCCGGCGGCGGCGGCGCGGGATGCGTTTGGCCAGGGGAGCAAGCTGATGCGCTCCCCCCCGCCCCCCCGCTCCCGCCGTCGCCCCCGGCCCCCCGCACCCCGTCCTCTGCCTCCCCCGCCCGACACCCCCCGTCTCTCTCGCTCCCACAGTGTGAACGATCCCGGCAACATGTCCTTCGTGAAAGAAACTGTGGATAAATTGTTGAAGGGCTACGACATCCGCCTCCGGCCGGATTTCGGAGGTGAGTCGCCCTGCCCGGGCTCCCCCCCTGCTCTCCCCGGGGCTGCCGGCGTTCCCGCACGGCGCAGCCGGCTCCCGGCGCCCCCGCTGCCGCGGTCCCTCTCGCCGCCAGGTCTCGGAGCGGAGGCGGGTAACGGGTCTCGTCTGCCCGCAGGTCCGCCCGTCTGCGTGGGGATGAACATCGACATCGCCAGCATCGACATGGTTTCCGAAGTCAACATGGTGAGTAGCGGGGGGGCCCGGCCGGGGCTGGGGCTGCCGCCCGGCGGGTCACAGCCGCCCGTTCCCCGTCCCTCCCCTCGCATCAAGCCGCCGCTACCTCGGCGGGCGGCGGCCGAGCAACGCGGGGCGCCGAGCGCTGCCCTTTCCGCCTGAAAACTTTTATTTCCCCGGGGACGCGCTCCCCCCCGCCGCTTCCCCCTCTGGCTGCCGGCGGCCGCCTCCGCGGGTGTGCGCGGCCCGGCCGAGCCCGGGGGTGCCGGGCCGCCTGACTCCCCCGCCGCCCTCTCCTCCCGTTACCTCCCGGGCGCCGCCGGCCGGAGCTCGCTGGGGCTCGGCCGGGCCGCCGGCACCCGGCGCGGCCTCGCAGGCGGCGGGGCGCGGAGCGGAGCGGGCCGGCGGCGGCGGGGTTCCCGGGGCCGGCGGCGGGGCCGAAGGGCCGTGGCTGTCGGCATCTCCCCGCTTCGTGCGCCGTTCGGGGGGAAAAGCCCCGAACAAGCCAGCCCCGCTTGTCGGTGGATGAACTCTGAGATGTGCGAGTGTGTTCATTTCTGTGGAACACCCAGCGCGGGCGCGATTGTGTGTGGACTTGGGAGGAATTGTAATGTCGCTCGGCAGAGTGACACTGTTGGGGGCTGCCGGGCTCACGGAGGAGAGGGGACGTGTGCAGGGTGCTTCGGTGGTTTGGTCCCCTTGTCTGTGTAGTTTGGTGGTTTGGGGTTAGAAGCTGAAATTGCTGTTTCTTGCCCTGATCCTAAATGTGAGGTGGGTTTTTCATGTTCCTCAGCAAATTAGTCCTTCCCTCTGTATCGCAGATTTTTCCTTCTGCAAACCTGAGGTAAAAAGACCAGCCTACTCTGCAGTGCTGTAGTTACAATTATGGTGTTAAAAATAATAATCTGCACGTTTGGAAGCTGAGCTCTCTTTTAGTAGGTATGACATGACACCCTACTACCCTTCCTTCAATGCACTGCTGTGGTGTTACAAGCTGGCATAGCTTGCCCTTATAGATGATCTGTGTATTTTTATTAATCCTGCCCCTTCTTTCACCTGCTTGACACAGAATTCCGGAGACAGAAACTTTTGCCCTGCTTCCGATCTTTTGAAAAGGGGTTTTAACAGAGATACAATTACCTGGTTGCAGTTAAATGTGCCACCAACGTCTGCCTTGCTACTCATTCAGGATGGACAAATGAGAGAGTTTGTTCTTACAAGAGTTTATTTTAAGCTTCCTGCAACTTCAGGCAGCTGCAGAGACACCTCCTGTATTCCACATACCTTTCTGTACCTGTAGGATTGAGTCTCAAAAAAAATGGAAGCTGAGTCTTTGAAGAGTAATTGAAAAGTCTGACTTCACTATCCCCACCGCCACCTTCCCCACCTTTGGCTATGCTCCAGGCTTCAGGAAGCACTACATTGTGCATTGAATTAATATATGAAACTTTGTGTATGTGAAGTGCCACACAGGCAATAAATATCAGAGAAAGGTAGACTGAGACTGGAAAAAAAATGAGGGGATGTGTGCTGGGTTTTGCAAGCCATTGTGTCCTGTCCCCCCCTCCCCAGCTGTGGGAAAGCCTGTTAGGTTTAAATAACAACTTGCCCAACCCACTGGCAGGGGTATAAGGAAAAGAAAGTAATTACACTGTTCTTTATGCTGCTAGACTGAGTAATTAGATCTTGAATGGTACAGGAGCAACTGAAGAGGATGGGTGCCATCCCTGTCTTCTGGACAGTGAGCCGGCATACTAATGACTTAAGTTTCTAGTAGCCCCTGTTTGTTGCCAGAGCTGTAAAGAAGCTTTTTTCCCCATGCCCTCTCCTGGGGCAATGCAAAGTCTGAAAAATACCAATACAGATCTTGCAACAGAAACAAGTGTGTGTTTCTGAAGGGGGCTGGTGAAGTACTGTTGTTACAAAAGCTGTATTAATTTACTTCAGGACAAATGAGCAGAAAGGGCTTCTGGTTGGTGAACAACTTACTACAACTGGAGTTTCATCTGTGCTGGTCTCTCCTCCCTCTGAAAAAAGTCATCTTTGACTAAGCACAGCTATATTCAAGAACTGCTTGAGTTGATTACGTCCACTTATTTTAGGTAACTTTGAACTTACCTGCAAAGATTCTTGAGTAAATATCAAGAAACGGTGAATAAGGATGAACAGAAGGCGCTTTTCAAGATTACTGAAGTATATACCTCCTAAGATAGTAATTTGGAGAGGAAAAAAAGGCACAGTTAGTTTGAAGACATGAGGCATTGCTGTTGAACCTCATGCTGGTTACCACCTAAACTTTTAATCTTTGACATATTCTTTCATTTAATCCCAAGCAGATATGAGCACTGACCTTTAGCCTCATCAACTATTGAAATGTCTTACGACAGTTTCTCTCTATGAACTGTGGTAGTATGGACATTAATTCCTTTGATTTAAATCTAGGCGTTAGTGTAACCTTTTATAAATTAGCTTGTTAAAATTCATCTCTATATTAAAAATAAAATAACCAGAGAATTAACATTCTTCAATTTTATGAATATAAATAAAAAGTTATTACAGCAAGTTTTATTATACTGCCTTCTAGGCAGCCTGTAATGTAGCTTTCAGTGATATGATGACAATTCTTTGTAACAAGAATTACAGCTTGTGTCATACTCTTTTCTATTCTTAATCAAACTGTAGGCTTATGTATAATATATTCCTGTATGAATCTTCAGTTACTAGTTAGTCATTTGGCTTTACAGAATTTTAAAAATTTATTTGTGTATTTTTAGTCTTTCTGTTGAAAATTAATAATAATCCTTTCCCTTCCATACATACAGGCTATTTTTTAGGATAGACTTATTGAATAGTAACATGCATATTTCTCAGATTACTTGGAACCATTAACATTTTTCTTTACTTTTGATGCTGAAATAGTAAGCTGGATCAGGAGGACTGATGCAAGTATCAGGACTGCACAGCATCAAATTGTTTTACTGAAGAGTTTTAAAAAAGCAGTTTCTATTTGATCTCATAACATCTTGCATATATTGAGTAGCATTATTGAAATTGTTACTGTGCTACACTATTTACATTATACTGAAAATACTGAACATTTATGAAGTAAAAAGAATATGCTTTGATATTTATGCTTTGAGTTAACATATTTGGTAGCAAGAACGAGTTAATGAAGTTGCATGTGAGAAGTGCATGGTTCAAGGAAGGGCTGCAGTCTGTTAATGACTTGCACACCCCCCCACACACATATATATATATATGCATATATATATATATATTTCCATAGTCCTTTACATCTCTGCTTTGCCTGTGCATGCTTTCCCATTATTATTTGCCTATTTCACAAATTATACCTGTAATTGGGTACTTAACCACCTACCTATTCTTGTGCATACCTCCAATAATTGCATTTTAAACTGCTGTAAATGCCTGTAAAATGTACAGTAATGTACGTTTCCAAACAAAGTACTAATCAATAATAACAGATGTAATACTGAGAAAATACTGTAAGTCATCTTACAAATAAAGAGTATCAAAGATTACTGTTGTCAGATTTCAATAATTTAGCTTTATAATTTATCGTTTTACATGATATGGGTTGATTGTGTTCTGTACTTTCTGTGTTTTAGAGGTATGTTTTGCTTAGATGATGTGAATTAACAAAGATACACTTCTCGTGCTTTTTACTAGTCTGTCAGCCTATTTCCAATCAGGCAGGATCCACATTTTGTGATTTTTTTTTTTTATAGTCTCATTCTTGTTCAGCATTTGGTCTGTGAATCAAATACGTTAGTTCCAGGCAGATAATTTTCAAGCACCCAAATACTCCCGTAGCTTTTTATCCTTAGGAAGTTAAATAATCAATACATTGAATCTCCCAAATAACCCCCTCTTTAAACCTATCATTATAGCTGAAAGACTGAGGTGCTGTGCATTCATTTTACCATCATTTTAGAATGTGTTTTATAGTTTATGGGAGGTAAAGCTATAAAGCAGATAGAGAAAACAAGTGGATCGGTGCAAAAATGAACCTTTCCTTAGAGATAATGTTTTGTAGAGAATAGTATGGTCTCCTGTAAGTAAGGAAACTTGCACTACTGCTCTCTGAAGTGCTCTCTGCGTTCTCTTTGTGTATGGAGGAGACTTCAGAGCTGTTCATCCAGGGCTTTTCAAAGGCTCTAATTTCAATAAAATTAAACCAGCAAAACCCAGGAGGCATCATTGTCTATATAGTCATCCTGCTGTTCTGAGAATACTGTACTCAGAAAATTAGTTTAACATAAAGTCAGGCCATAAAACTTACGAGTTGTTGTTTCTGAAAAAAGATGTAATCTGTTCTATGGTAACGCTGTAATTTTTTATTTTTACATATGTTCCATTATAAAAATGCAAGTATGCATATGGACTTCATTGGGTGCCTGCTGATTTTCAAAGCAGTTTTGACATCTTTCTGACAAACCGTGTTTTAGTTGCTGCGCTAAGGTCAACTAAAGTTCTTACTCACTGAGAGCAAGTATTGTTTACTTTCCTTACATAGTGATGCATAAATAATTATTTTTAGGTCAATTAATTCATACTTCACCTGAAGTACTGAAAGTGCAGAACCTTCATACTTCGGTTGATGAGATTTGTCACATCTCACTTTAGATGTCTAAAAAACAGAGGTGGGATTCAGTTTATGTAAATTGAGATGTATACAATTAGATGTCTAAATAAGAGCTGGATTTCTAAGTTCTACAACCACAGTTAACGGAGGTCTGAAACAGAATGTGGCTGCTTAGGCAAAGGCGTTTACTGTCATTTTGGTTTCATGGTATCATACTTGCTCTCTTATTTCCAGTCCAGATTGGTACAAATTGCAGCCATGTCTGTGTGCTCTGTGCACGTGTGTTAGACATAGCATCAGCTCCTGAAGTTTAAACAACTGGGTCTTATTGTCAATAGAGGTAATGGGAATACAGAGAGCTATTTATCTTAAAATAGAGAAGACACTTTAATAGTGCTTCTTAGGTATTTTGGGCACCTCAGGGTAGCCCTTTTGGACTCCAGCTGTCTCTCCAGAAGGGTAGGGGACTTCCATAGATCCTGTTATATGTTCCTGTAGACCCAGCCCTGTGCTGGGGTCCTGCATAATCCAGGGCATCCAAAATAGCACCAGACACCATTGCTTAGGGAAGTGAATTGTTCCCTAGGTGTCCAGCCAAAGCTCATCCTCCAGGCTGCCTCTGGAATCAGGAGGAGGAGACAGGCACTATTTTGTGAGGTGTACCTTAGATATCTGCGTGGGGTTTTTTTAAGATGGACGGATTTGGCTTTTGGGAGGTGTCCGTCTTTCCTGAATAGCTATGGAGAGAGCCAAGGCAACTTGGTTAGTCTTTGAGTAGCGACAGCGAGGTGCAATGAAATGTAACCTATGGTTCCCATCATAAATGTAGCTTATACTGCCTGCTGTAAACAGCTGCTTTCTAAACACTTTGCAAATAGAATCTCGAAGTTACCTCATGCAGGAAATCATAACTGAGTTGTGACATATTTTGCTTTGAAGATTCAGATGGAGGAATTAAATGAGTTGTACTAATAGAGTGATTACATAATCATTTTTATTGCAAACACAAGTTTTCTAGCTAGAAGAAGATTCATGTGTGCAGTGCTTATAACTTGATTGCAAATCACAAGAGTATAAAATAGAATATATAACTTTATATATTGATTTTTGCTTTTATGTATTTTACAATTTAATGTGCATGGGGAGACTAGTAGATCATACTAAATAGATATGGCAGATAGACCTTATACATAATTTTGTGTATGTGTGTGTATATATATATGTATGTATTTCATAGATAACATAAGGGAAGAAAAAGGAGGAAGAGGAAAGAAATACTGCCCAAGGAGGGAAGCATCTCCTGAGGCCAGCATAGCCCTGCAAACAGTGCTGTCACTGTGCCGGTGAGGAGCCAGCAGCCATCTACTAGGAGACAGCAGCAACGGGTGCTGCTCCTGGAGGACAGTCTATCTGAGCAGGTTACCTGTTCTCTAGTTGCCGGCTGGCAACAAGGGCAGCTTTACTTCTAATCCTCTGTCTTGGACCCATCCATTTTTCTTCCTCAGGACAGTACCCATGAGCTCCCCCAGCCTGCCTCACTCTCTCGCTCCACTCGGTCGTGTTTTGTAGTTCCCGTTGACAGAGAGAGAGGAGTGCTTGTAGCAGACAGCGTGACAGGAGAATGACTCCTCTTTGGTCAAGGGAATTGATGACAGGCTTCTGCTTATCTGCAGAGGAAAGTGGCTGCTGTGAAGGGGAAGAAATACCTGCTTATGCAGAGACAAGGAGATAGTTAATGTCGCTGGGAGGTGGCAGTAGGCTTTTTAAGAGCCAGCTCCAGCTGCCAGCATTGAATCATCCAGACCTGGATGATGAAATAGATACGATCTGTGATGACATCAAACTGGAGTAATTGCAAACATTTCAGGGGACAAAAAGGAAACTGGAAATGATGTTTACAGATTGGAGGAATGGCCCTAAATGAAGAAGGGGCAAGCACAAAGTGCTACATTTTGTAAGGAAGGAAGAATCCAGTATTTACAATGATGAAGAATTGGCTAAGCAGCAGTGCAGGAAAAAAGGATGTGGAAGTTTTGCTGGATCAGAGTCTAAAGCAAGTGAAAAAGGTAATCCAAGTCACAGCTGAAATACAATTGAAAAAGGACACTTACTCTCGAGTACGTAGATAGAAGTGTCATTCACAAGACACGGGTTTCTCTGTCCGCCATTAGTGAAGCCTGAGCAAGAACGCTGTGTCCAGTGTTTTTGCACTGGCTTTCAGGGAGATGGAAGCAAACAGGAGTAGTAGAGAAAGGAAACAAATGTTTCTAATTAAAATAATGACAAAACAGGGTGTATGCAGCAGTGTTCAAGTAAATGGGTTTGTTTGGCACTGAAAAATAGGATGGAGAGAGGACATAAATTTCACAGTATGTAGGAAGCTGATGGTGAGGGGATGATGATCAGCAGTTCTTCAGAAACATTTGAAGTAAGACCTGAAGAAATTAATTAATTGATTTCAGATCAGTTTTCAGCTAGCTACATGTGTTGTAGCATCTTGTTTGTTGCAGGTTTTCAAGAAGAGACCAAAAAAATACCTCTCCTGGTGGTGTTGCTCTTGCCTCTGGAGAGGCTGGGCTAACTGATGGTTTGAGATCTTTTCCAGCACTGTGTTTCTGTGAATCTGTGCTATGATTTGATTATTATTTCTGTCAGGGCTCCCCTGAGTTGTGCACGCAAGTGTGTCTTGGTGTGGTTTCAGATGCACCTGTTGGTCTCTGCAGAATCTCTGCAGGTCTCTGCAGCATCTCTGATGCTGCAGAAGATCAAGTTTCCCATAGGACATTTGTAGTATATGCCAGTGTCAGAAGGACATGCCATGCCATCTGACATCTGACATGTCATTAGTTACCAACATCATGTTCTTGGTATCTTTGCATTGATGGTAACAGCTGGTGCATGTATGTCCTTCCAAATATACTGGTCATAAAGAAAGAGTTATAAAGTACAAGGTCAGGAGTCTGTGCATATAATCATTAAGTAAATATTTACTTCTATGGACAGCATTTCATCATGCCTAAGTAATAGAAGTACACTAATTTAAGTGGTGTAGGAGTGGAAAATTCACAAAAACTTTATGGATTTATACCTACTCTGTGACTAGGAGTTTTTTCCATTCCTTTGAAGACAGAAGAAAGAGAGAAGGGGAAGAGTGATGTTTATATGAAGATTTCTGTTCATGCATTGGGTGCTTCTTCAGATAATTTAATGTCTGTAGTCATACAAAAAGCTTAGAAATTTGATAAAAGCACAGCAGACAATCTCATACTTGGCAGAATACAACATATAAATGTACAAGAACACCCATGACACATCTGACTAAAGGTTCACCCAGCCAAGTGTCCAGGCTCTGATACTGGTCAGTAGTGGATGCTTAGGGAAGAATAAAATAAGTTAATACTTGTTTAATGTACTCTTGCCACCTCCCATGATTTGTGACTTCAGACTTTCTGAGTCTCAGGACTCTCAGAGAGAGTACTTTTAGTTTAGGTGTCACCAGAGCATTGGGATCATTTAATAATGATACTCTTTTCCTCGCAATTTTTATTTTAATAAAGATTTGATTATATAAAGGACTTAAACTCAGGTAGTATCAAGTGCAATCCATCAATACTGAAGGATAATAAAAACTTTCAGAGGAAGAGGTTGAGTAATATTTAGCTACCATTAGGGGGGTTTTAGCTTATGCAGGACAAACTTTCTTTTTTCTCCCCTATGACACAAAGTCATAAAAAATAGCTGGAAGAAGAATCATTTCAAAAGGAGAGTTCATTTAATATTTGTAATTGAATTTCACAGTTCCTTATAACTACAGATATTGCAAGGAAAAAATCCCAAGTCTAGGCATGTCTAATTCATTATTCACTATTATGGATTTGAACCAATAATTTTGGCAAAATAATTTGTTCTCTCAGCAGTTAGAAACCAGTTACAGGTTGCTGTGATAATGTAACCTGCAATATGAATGTAATAATGCATACAGCAGAGAGGGAAGGTAAAACAGCTGTGCTGGGAGGTCTGCAGTTACACTGGATAATTGGCAGTTCAATAGCAGTTAATGACTTTTTTCTTTATACTAATATGAATGTTGAATTTTCATTAGTTCATGGGAATGTCTCCATGGCACAATACAGCACACTGCAGAGATGCCAGAGGTACCTCTGGTGCAGCTAGTACCGCTTCTGGAAGCTGTGAAGTTAGGTCAATACAGAGCTCTGTACAGGATGGTTGTGTCAGTGGAGGTTAGGTCCTTGAATATGGCTTTTTTGACAAGGTTTGAATAGGTTATCCAGTGTATGATCAGTGTCCAGCCAGAGCTCATCACCAGCCCTCCCTTTAACAGAGAGAAGTGCTTCCATAAGACATTATCTTTTGTTCTAAGACAGGCATTTAAGGCAGTAAGGATGCCTGGCTCTCTAGAAGTGCCTGCCTAGAAGTGCTAACAGGGTAATGAGGTGGAGAAGACAATGGGAAGAGCTGACTGTCCTAGGATAGATGCTAAGTGTTTAGTTAATGTTGGGGTGAATTCCACCGACTGTTGCCCCTTAACCTGCCTTTTCGAAGGTAAGTAGAAGACTGTGCTGAACTGGTACACAGTTGATCTTCAGCAGCACTAAGTAATACTACCCAGCAGGTTAATGCATGTAAAATTCTGTGTACAGTTTGAACTATGGACGGGTTTTCAAGTGGACTTTGTGTTGAGTCCTGAAGTGAAATACACGTAGGACCGAGAAGATAACCCTTAAAAGCAAGCTCAGATCCACGTGATTAAAAATCCTCATCCCTTGCTCTTTTGAGTTGTGAGATAGCCCCACTATCATACTCTGCTGGCCTGTTAACCCTAAAGTTACCTGAAAGGAAGAGCTTCATTCCCTTGAGTCACATATGGCTATTTCCTCATCACATGAGGGACATTTTAACATCTCCCATTCAGGTGGCTACTTAGTCATCATAAGCTTAGCACATGAGCTCATTGCTTAGTTACAGTATCAAATGTAGAGCTGTAATCCAACTCAGGGGCCACGTAAACTCAGCTGGGCAGGGCCCTCCACCCTTTGGCGCTGGGCTGGTACAGAATCAATGAGCCAACGGCTTCCCCTTCCAGGACCTGGGCTTGGCTATGCAGGGAACCTGAGCCCCTCTCACATTTTTCAGTGGGGATGCAAGTCTGAAAGAGCAAAAAATGGAATGCTAAAATATAAACTAGTGGAAATGGTTTTTCTACTTAATCAAACATTTTGTAAGCAGATAGCTATTTTTCTTGGTGCTTTCTGATGCCACTGTGCTTTTAAAATGTACTGAAATTTTGAAGTTAAAAATAATAGACAATACAAAAATGCATTTAAATTCTGAATTTTAAAGTACACGAACTCAAAGTGGGAGTACTGAGTAATGCAGTAAGTCTTGTTATTCATTAAAGATAAAAAAGATGAACTTAGGCCTTTTTTTGTAATATTACACAATGACATGCCTGCGTTTCTCTGCACCAGCAGTGTTTTTTCTTTAGCTTCTGACCTCCTGGGCTATTCAGATAACAATACTTGGCTTTCTAAGCATTTTCTAATCATGTAAAATAGGCTTTGTATTTGAAAAACAAAAACATCTCCACAGACAACAGGAACTTTTGATAAATGTCTGCAGGTCTTACAGAACAGATACAACTCTCAATTTTGTTTTTGAAAGGACCCCATAAGCTATGGATCTGCTAGATTTAAGAGTCGTGATGCTCCTGATAATCCGTAGACTGTCAAGATTTCTGTGCTTGAGCGCAGCCCCTGAGCTCAGGCATGCACCCATCATATCTTAATCATTAGCAGGGATTTAGCCCAGCATTTTCCCAGGTGATGCTTGGGTATTCCCTGGAGGTTAGCACATGCCAGGTCCATTCCCAGTAGGCAGCTTGGATGCAGCTGCTTTTGCTGTGAAATAAGTTAATCTAGATAGAACAAGCTGTGTCATGCCACGCTATGCCACACCGCTTGTCCTTCAGACCAGAAAATTCCCTGGCTCACTTTATTTGCTAGGCTGGATATATCCAAAAAGTGCAGTGCGTTTGCGTCCATGTGAAGTTGTGTAGTCACCCTTCCTGGTGGGAGAGCTGTGACTCTCCAGAGGGCCATACACCCTATCTGACTGGCAATACCTGTGTTAGAAGGTAAGTCATTGGGGAGAGCTGGTTACTTTCCCTTCTCTGCACAAGGAGCACGGCATGGGCCAAATGCCCATCTGTTACCCTTCTGGCAGGAGGTAAAGTGAATGCCACCTGCATGTCCTCTTGACTGCCCTGCTCACAGAGCTCTTGGTTTCTCTGTGGGAATGTGTTTTTTAGAGAACGTAGGTGGGCAGACGTTCTCTGCACGTTGGGAAACTGCTGTTGCAGACTTGGCTTTCAGAGATGAGTTCTGTCTTTTGGTCTTGCTTGGATTCATACCCATTGACAGTGACTTCCCACACAGTTTGAAAGCTGCACGTTGAGCTGCATCACAGAGCAGAAAGCTCTGGTAGGTGAGTGACAGCTACCTACAAAGAGAAGGAGCTTGAGGTGGCATCCAAGCCATCCAAGCCAGCTACACTGGGCAGTTGACATGCACTTTAATTCAGATGGACGATGCTGTTCACCTTGGTTTAGGTAGATAATGGTGTTTCAGTGGAGGATTTCCAGAGTACTTGCCTCTCTTCATGAAAACAAACTAAAGAAAGTACCAGCGTCCCTTCAGTAGCCTTTGTTAGGCACCTAGAATGTAGCTGGAAGTTAATTGGCTAGATGCGGTAGACTGTACTTCACCTTTACCTTGTGCAACAGAGAAAGCAGGTTGTCCTTGAGCAGTAACGGGTTATGGAATGTGGAGGGAAGTAGTTAGCGGTACCCATGTGTGTGTGATGAACGAGAGGTGATTAAGAGAAAGCAATTTTAAGGAGGAAATATTTCATTTCCTTTTAATCAAAAAACGGTGTCTCCTTTGGCATTTCTTCCATTTTTTTTTTTTTTTTTCTGAGAAAAGTAGTTGAGCTAGCTTGGGGATAAATTAGCTATTTTAAAAATGTTGATCATCTGTCTACAAGTCTTTTTATAAACCCTCACCCTTAAATGGACAGAAAAAAAGGCAGAAGAAAAAGATGGACAGTGAATTAGAAAATGCATTTAAGATAGTTGATCAGCTTATCTTTCCAGTAGATCCACTTTAGTTGCAAGCTCATATATTATTAACCTGACTGTAAAGTACTGCATCAATGTTGATACTGTATGTCTTTCCCGGCATACCCATTTATGTGGTGTTAGGTGCTGTTTGAATCGGATGCTGATGCTGTAATTTGGAAAGGGAAGCCAGAAGTTTGCATAAAGTAATCTTGTTATCCATTAGTGAAGTATTTCTTTGTCTTTACATTGAAAAAAAATATAATTTCAACCTCTGAAGAAGATCCCTTTTGCTTAGCCTTCCTAAAGAAATAATGTAACCCTTACACTCATGGTGTTATCCCTTTCCCTCATTAGTCACACCTAAAAGGATCTGATTTATAATCTTGCCTTATATTCCTCTAATTTACCCACAAACTCACATGTATAATGACATGTAGTAGCCTGATGGCACAAAGGTTTCTATATGTGCAAAGTGGTTTAACTGAAGAAACAAATTATTCCACTCAGGTAGAATTATTCCTATTAATTCACTGCTGGTGCTCACTGAACAGCTGTCGTTAAGACAGAAGTCGTAGTCATTTGTTACTACTTTTCCTTAAAAGTCCCTGAATGATTTTTTCTTTTAATAACTCCAGAAAGTGACCAAATCTCATGAGACTCCTGTATCAATCTTCTGCAGTTTTTCTTTCTCTTCCCTCCTGACTCAATTATTTTCATTTATTGTGTTCTAAAGCAAGAGGCTGCATTTTCCTTGTCATTATTTTTCTGGTCCTTTTCCTAAGGTGTGTAGTATAACAACAACAACAACAACAACAAAAAAATCTGTTGTGGGAAAACCAGATCCCTCCCTCTCCCTGAAAAGACTGCTGAATTAAGCTAAATACAAACATAGCTTGCTATTTTCTGGCACACAGTTGGCTCCTTCCGAGCTTCACTGTAGCTGATGCTTGCTGCTGCATGGCATGGTAATAAATGAGATCTAAAATTCTTTGCAACACTATATGCTCTTTGATTATAACACAGAGCAATATTGACTGTCATGTGCACCCTACTATGTGTGGCATTGTTGAAACCTGTGCCTCTTTATACATTGGTAACTTATTGTGGCCTTCTTTGTGATAATAAAACCAAAGCAAACCTGAAATAAGATGTTATGATGAATCTATACTTAATGGCAAATCGCTTGTGAGGAATTTGATTAAAACACAGCAATAATGCAGTAACAATGCTGAAGAATCAGAAGATGGATTTAGTTAATTGCTTCTAGAGGATACAAAATGAAATATGCCTTTCAAAGATGAGTGATAAATCTTCAGATATCTGGAAATAATGGGTGTGAAGAATTGACTATATGTAATGTTGATGAAGGCAATCAAAGGATGAAAGTGTCAGGGTTACTTTTCAATTTGTCATTGAATTGTGGTCATCTATCAATGCAACTAGATTTTGTCCTAGCCTCTACCAAGATAATAGTGTATTTCCATCTTTTTATCGCTGTTGTCCCTTGCTGAATCTTCATGTCTATTACTCTCAGGTCATCTTTTTGTCATAAGTTGGTATTTTTTCATCGGTTCTTGCAGCACAATCAACCCACTGCCAGTTAGGCTTTTTCATATTCTTCAAGAGACCCTTGCCTACAGCTGGCTGCCCTGCTGCATCACTCAACACTCAGCTTCAAATCCTTCTCTGGGTCTTCTTTTCTACTAGCCTGGCTGTCTGTGCAGGCATGTTAATTTCTTTGAAAGCAGAAACTGCTTATTTTTAATGACACTATTATGCAGTTTCTTATTCATTTATTTATTTTGGCTTGAATAGCAGACATTTGTGCCCTATGACTAAACGTAAGGAGGATTAAGTCTTCAAAAGACTTGAGGGACCAGACTTTTGCAAAAGAATCCTCCAGTTTACTCCTACCTGTGCTTCCGCTGTAGTGAGCCATGCTATAAACTGTGACTGTTCCTAATGTCATTAGAGAACACCAGGAAGGCAGGCTGGGTGGAAATTGTTCAAATTTTAGATTACTATAAGGTCGTAGAGGAAGTGAAAGTTTGATTTTATTTGGTTATCATTGCTCAGCAGGGGCAGGGTATGTTTATTGTTTTTCACAAAACCCATTGGTAAATAGACAGTTACTCAGAAGGAGCTGTGGTCTCCACGTGATCAAAAACACATATTCAATATTCCTCCAAGACACATTTTACTAATTGACTGAAAAAAACTCCAGAGGAGACTATCTTAGCATATTATGTCATATCAGACTTCTGAGGACCACATTCTCTTTCCTAGGGAAAATACAGTGTTAGATTTGGCTATTACATGCAGTGGTGCAGTTTCAGTGGCGTCAAAGGGAAGAGGTTTCAGCCCATTTTCTGTCGGCTGTCACACAGAGTGGCAGAGGCAAAGTAATCCAGCACTAATGCCGATATCCTGACCATCAGCTTGTCCTGTTGTGTCATCGTAGGATGGCACAAAAGCTACAAGCACGCAGATCTTCACACCAAGACTGGAATTTTTAAGCAATTAGGTATCATAGCCTTAATTTTTAGATACTCCGAAGGGGGAGAAGTGATCATGCCTTCCATCCTGTGTATATTCCCTGAAAAACTGGGACCACAGCATTGTATTGGAGAATGTGTTAAAAGCAGCAGCAGCATTGTTTGTAATTACAAGACTAAATTCCAAAAATACTTGTAATCTTCATTTCTTTGAAAAAAACTTTTCTCAGGCATTACCTCTGTTGATCGTCCCATGAACTGTACAAATTTTAGGTCTCATTCTGCCCTCTCCTTGTTTCTAAGAGCAGCAAAACACATAAAAGAACTGCGGCTGGTGTTCAGTTCAGCATCTTCGTACAGATGTGTACAGTATTACTCCTGAGCTTTGCAAGAATATTGGCTGGAGTTCTCAAATGCTGGTGTGTTTCTAAAACTTGTCCTTTTGCATTAATCGCTCTCTGGCTTACCTTTGTTGTTTATCAAGTGTTCTCTTTAGTGGCCACCAACTGTAGTGCCAGTCATGATTCCTGCTGTTACATTGTCTAGCGTTGTACTGTAAGCTTTATGCATGAAAAGGAGCTTTTTTGATCCAGAGATCTAGGAAATAGCCAGATCCTTTTCTGGCGTCTAGCTGTTGGTTATTGTCTCAGTGCAAGAGAGTAAATAAGAAGCTGAGGATTCCCTTTGGGCACCCTGTTGGAAATACCTCCCTGGAGATAATACCTCCTTTCCGTCTAGGTGAGATATGGAGAGAAGCTTGTTGGGGTGAACAGAGAACAGAATTTGTGTTCAGCAGGGTCTGTTTGATACTTGGATGATGTGGCAGTGCCGTATTTCTGTAGTCCTTGCTCTGCTGCAGTTCATGCTGGGAGCTGGCCCAGTCTGGCCAGTTTGGGATCAGTGGAATAAGAAGGTGATTTAAGACAACAACTTTTCCCATTTTTCCCTTCAGCTATTCTGACTGTAAGCTCTACCTGATGAAGATCCGATCCCTACATTTTCAAAACAATGTTTTCTTAATTCTTTTCAAGCAAAACTCCCAGTGAAAAATACGGAAACTGAATAAAAAGTTTTGTTTGACTGGGTGTCTATTATCTACCAGCAGGTCCAACACTATTGTTTTCTTATTTTCCCTTCATGGGAATAAACAAACTAGAGCATTAGATGTTGATAAAAGGGGAGAAAAAAAAATATTTTATTAATTATTCAATAATCTCCAGAGGCTCAGTGTCATTTGGAGTTAGTGTACATCCCAAAGAAATTATTAAAGACTTTCAAGTTCAACAGTTACTGTTGGACCACAAGGAAATATCCTCAGGAACAAAATTTTACATGACCTGCATTCATGTGCGTGTCTGTGTTTCTTCTACTGTCCCATCACGACTCTCAGTTCCTTCTCTCGACTTAGTTACATGAAAAAGGCAGGGGGAGACACAGATAGAGACACTGCTGCCAACAGGCTACTTCATGACAGTTTTGGAAAATGTTCCTGAGTACTGGAAGTCCAACCAAACCTACCAATAAACTCTTGTAGCTGTTTATGGGGTGGCTTTGGCCCCTGCCAGCTGGTGCTCCCTCAGAGGCTTCCTAGGCGCTGCTCAGAAGTCTGCACATGCCAGAGATGCTTCTGATACCCAGCTAGCACAGAACCTTCCCTTTTGGAAAGGTGAGAAAGTCCAACAGTAAGGATTCGAGTTGTTTTTGCCAGGTGGCCTCAGTGCCAGAGTATATGTTTAATATTCTTGTCATGTTTAATTCACTAGTAGAGACATAGCCATAAGAATCTATTTGAGAAATTTTGTAATACACTTTTTTATTTATATACTTTTATTTTTGTACCAGATGTACAGGCTGCACTGCACTGAGCTTTATTAAACATCCTCACCAAGCCATACCTGTTGAACTTTTAAACAAAGGTGAATTCTCAGTAGGAATTCAGAGCTGGTGAAAATTCCCCACAGTTTTCTGTGACAAAAGACTTCAGTGATGTTTGCAGTTCAGCTTTTCCCAAATAATTTTTTTCTGAAGGAAATGCATGGCTCCAAACTCAACATGCCCCAGACCTAAGCTGATGCTGCACTGGCAGGTTGTTGCTCTTGGGTGTGATGGCCAGCTGCCGGCACACCATCACCCTACGCTTTTTGTCCTTGGCACCATTAGAGCCTCTCTGTGATGCAAGCTTTCCTTCCACTTTCCCTTGTAGCACTCCAAAGAAATATTTGATGTTCAGTGTGCATGAGAGATGAGGGAAAAAATGTCAATGAAGTTCACACAGCTAAAAATTTGTTTGATGTATGCTGAACAAATCAGGTAATTTTTTTTTTAATGCTATGTAGATTTATGTTAACAAAAGTGGGAAACTGTTTATTTTGGAAACACGTCAGTGGAGAACGAAGCCCACTGACTTCTCCATTTATAGCAGCAATCTGGAAGATTTCTGTTAACAAATGCTTTCTCCATACTGAGCTGATCAGACCTACCTGGATTCTCTGCAGACTGACCTTGGAGCTGCTCATGGGGTCCAGAAGGTCTGGTCCTGCCCAAATGCATCTCTTCTCTAGTGAAGAGCCTGACAAGTGAGATGTGGGTGAGGGATAGATAGTTTACAAAACCAAAGTACAATACTCTGTGTCTGTAAGGGAACCGATTACCAAAATGTCATGTTAACCATGTATTTGAAATAACTTTGGAAATTGCTTTTCATTGATAGGTCTCAAAAGTTCCATCTAAAGGAGTTAAATAGTCTTATGGTGTGGGGCCACAGACAAGAGAGGAAGCATGTCCTACATCCTTCAGCAGACCAGTGACAGACCCTGCTTTCCTGAGATCTGGTCCAGTTTTTGGTGCAAACGCTGGTACCGTGCAACCCAGTAGGTGCAGATCTGCAGAATGCAGCTGAGTGGCCAATGTCCACATGAGTCAAAGGCTTCTGCTGGAGGTTTGCTTTGTAGAAGTAGTTCTGTTTTGGTTCAGTGGGCTGCATAACAATTGATAGTTGGAGCTCCGGGTGTGTTTATGGAGAGCACCTCTGGTTTGGGCCCATCCAAAAGGGGTAAAGTTGACATGGTCCCGAACAGCTTTGCAGTGTGAACCAAGGTACGGTAAGGGAGAGCAGTTGGCAGATTCACTTCAAAAGCTCATTCCCAATTTGGACTACAGTGCTAATATAGATAACTCAAAGCCATACTGACTCCCATTTTTAGAATGAATTGTCATTTCATTTTGGGCCACTGAAGCACATCTCCATCTGATGTGTTATTTATTCATCACTTAATTAGCAGCTAGTTGTGAAGTGATATCCTCATCTTTATTCTTCTTTCTGCTGTTTAAGAGCAGCAGTAGTAAATGTAAACAGGTGTAAGAATTGCTATATCAGCTCGTACGAAATGTCTCTTGGCCCGGTATCATATCTCTGACTGGGGCTAGTATCAGGTGTTTAATGAACAGCACAAAAAGTGATACTTCTTGGAAAAATCTCCCAGCCTCCATCATTTTCAGTTCAGGAATATCTGTGTTTGCAGTTTGTTTCTTAATGCTTAAGCTAAGGGATATTAAAATAAATTATTGTGCTTATTTAGCTAATGTGCATCTTGATAAAGGGTCTCTCTATATATGGGTTTTGGCCGCATTTTTCCTTGTAGATCATACTTTCTGCAGCATATTGTTATAACGCGCATCATCATCGTTGTTAGTTGCTCTCGTTAAATCTCCAAAGCTCTCCAGTGTCAATCACTGACATTGCAGTGAAATCTGCCTCCTTGCACTCATTCAGATTTCTGGAAGTTGCTTTCACCAACTGTTTTGTCTGAACACCAGGAATCTTCAAGGTAGAAAAGTATAAAGCAGTGTGTGTCTGTCTGTGCCTGTAAAGGGGAAAAAATGTCAACTGTCCACAAAATTTCTGGACTTTTCCAGTCCAGAAGTCTCAAAGCAGCAGCTTTTTTGCTTTTAATTGCACTAGTACTCAAAAATCTTTCTGAAGTAATGTTTGAATTATGCTATTGGGAATTCAAGAGGAGAAAATCCGAATGTCTTTGGGTGTTCAGTCATGGATTAATTTATGTCTGAGACTACTTTTCCTCAAGCTCCTTTTGCCTACAAAACTGAGTTCTGCAGTATAAGGTATAGGAGTGTGTAATCCCTGAGATGAGAGTTTCTGATGACTTCAATGAACTTTAAAAAAAGAAACTGTAATACATTTTGACAGCTGTTAAAATCTGTATTTTTTAATGCAGAATAGGAATTGAGAGCAGATGCAGTATTCTTCCAAGAACTCATGATTACTCCCTTTCTGAAAACATGAAGCTTCAGAAATAAGTAACTGTGAAATCTAGGGCAGAAAATTGAATAGAGATTAGGATTAAGTATTGTAGCTCTTGAAATGGACAATATAATATTTATTTGCATCATAAAAAGGTGGAAAACAGGATATTTTTTCCTGGGGGCAGGGCATGCTTGGGGTATGGCACCTGGAGACACACACCCTTATTCAGGAGCTGGTGATGAATTTGCATGTGTCTCAGATTAGACGTAATCTGTGGTTCCCACTGCGCACACCCAGACCTTTCACCGACACACAGTCTTAATTTCTCAGTAGGTACTTCCTCACATTCTTCACCTTAGCGTCTTCTTCACCGTTTTCTACTCCAGAACTGATACAGAGTTCTCCAGGTAAGGCAATCATTGCAGCCTCAGGTATGATGAAGAGCAAGAAGAGAATGGGGAATGGGCAGACAGAGGGAGAAGCTAATCCCCACAATAGTTTTCTCAGTCTGTTACGATGCTGCAGAGCACTCAGATTTTTCTCTAGTGGGTTATTTCCAGGACTTTCAAGAGTATTTTGGCAGAGTGACCTGATGGTGCAAGAGGATTCATGAGTGCCTGTAGGTTTTGCACCCCTCCTTAAGCACAGCCGTGAGTTGTCTGGCTCCAGCGTGGATTCCTGCTACAATCACATAGGCAGACAACAGGCTCAAGGTGCCTTTTGAGGAATCAGAGCTCTTGTTCTTGCAGGGTGTGAAGAACCTCTGTAGAAGCCGTCCAAAAGATGTCTGGAGTGTAGAGGAGGAGGACATCAAGTAGTAGACTTAGGGTGATATGAAGTCTTCTCTTGAGGCCATTTCCAGATGCAAACCATTAATTGAGCTGTGTGAGAACCAGACTGTCCACTTAATGGCAATTTTATTATTTACACATTTGTTTTGGCCTATAATCATAAAAATTTAATACTCAAGTGGAACATATTTAAAAAAATATTTCTTGGGAGCCATCACAATTTTTTTTATCATAACACTGATTTCTTTTTCAATGTAGTGCTAATTTAATGTGAAAGTGTACTGAAATATTTACTGAAATGTTGCAACAAAACATATATTTTCTTCAAACAGTTTTTTTTTCTAAATGATTTTGTCAAAATCAGTGTACTCTGGCAAACAAACTATAATTTTGATGCTGCATTACTTTTTAGAAAAGTGGAAACAACTATAGTGCTATTGGAATCTACACATTATGGTGCTAAGCGCTCCTAGCAAAGTAAAAGTGCCTGTGTAACAAAACTGGTGTCTGTATGCCTGCTGAATCTGTTTAGTACAAGCGGGAAAATAAAGACTTAAAATAGCCTTTATTTACTTACTACCATGTGGGAGCAATGGCAGAGTTAACTCTGGGAATACAGAAGTGTATTGAAGCCTGAGCTTTCAAGTTCTTGTTTTCACCATTATTTTAGACAGCGCAGGTAACACCAGTGTTTCAGCACAAGATGATCACATCTTTGCTTTGTAACTACATTCTGTGTCACACTCTAGCAAATCTCTGCTTGGAATCAATTTCTTACATAGATATGCTTGGTCATTTATTTATTTATTTGTTCATTTATTTATTTGTTAACGTTTTTTCCAAAGAGGCTTCCCTGAAACAGTTTAGACCTTCTCAGTGGGACCCCGTTGCATCAGATACTTTCAGAGGAATAAACATTACATACCTATTAACTATTTCTCTGAGGATTTATTGTTACAGTAAATTCTAACTGTCTAATCTCAAAAGATAGGGTATGAATATACCCTATCAGGCAGACCTTTATGATCCTCTGTAAAGTTATATGGACTCAGCAAAGGACCACTGATTTTAGAGTATTATTCGCTCTATTAAGTTAGCTGAATGAGTATATGAAGACTGCCTGGGTCAATATTGGGTCCTTCTTGCTCTGGGTAAGGGGCAGGTGCAAAGGGATGTTGGTATCTTTTGATTGTTGGTATCTGATGAAGTCTATGATGAGCGATGTAGCATTAGGATTGGTTATACTGGCTGGCGGAGTGTGTATAGCTATAACAGTGTGTCCTTAAACATGCATTAAGCTGGTTGAACTGAAACGAAGCCTCACTAAGTGTGTTTTTCTACACTGGGATTGTAAAAGTCATTAACTGATGCATGCTTAGATTGGGCTATTAATTCCCAGGTAAGACCACGGGTATCACAGAAATCACAGAAAGCCCCGGACTGTCAGGACAGACTTATTACTGGGGCCATACTGGGATAATTTCATACTCCTCAAGATCCTGCTGTCATGCTTACACTCCAAGCTCAGGAAAGTAGCTCCACGTGCACGCAGTGATGTGGCATTTGTAAAGACTGTGACATTGCGTTAGAGGGATTGCTACTGGAGCAGCAAGTCAGCTTTAGAAATTACTCTGACACAGAGACTTAATCTCCTGTTTGATGCGTAATTTGCCCATTTATTTTTGCGATGGATTTATTTAGTAGTTGTTGGGGTTTTTTTTTACACTTTAACCATCACCGAAAGTATATATTGCATATCCTCAGTAACATATGTAGCTACATACATTAGTGAACTGTAGTGAGGAGGAAAGTAAATACTCCAGTTGAAACTGAAAGCCTTTCTTGAAGTTGCAGCATTTTCAGTGCTGTTTTCAAGCGAGACATCTTGTAGCAAGCAATGAGCTGCCTTCTTGCCAGACCCTCTTGAACTGCTGCAGAAAGGTTTTTTTCCACTTTTTGGTGCCAACATACGACATGCGTTTCAGACGCTGGCCTGCTTCCTCTGTCATGCACCTGACACAGGTGAGAAACTCATTTCTTTGCTGACATCTTGCCATGACCCAACATGTGTGCCTCTTGTTTGCAACACCTCACTTCTGAGATCAGTGATACGGTGACATTTTGTATCAATTTGGAAGTAGGGTTTTAAGATGCTGTATATCATCTCCTGTATGAAAATAAGATGGTATTTACTATGCAACATCTCAACTAGTTCAGTTTAGATTCGATGCAGTAGAACAAAGTTGCGAATCTAATTAATTATCCCTCTGCAGAACACCCGAGTATTGTTCAGGTTATTTATTTTGGTACGTGTTGCATTTTCTTCCTTTGCATGTGAAATAATTTAGTGTCAGGGTGACATCTCTTAAGCTTTACTAGTTATATACACAGGGAAAATAATCTGTTTAAATTGGCTGGAATGACTACTGCAAAACACATCTTAGGATGAATATTTTAGAAGCATCTTAAGTTTGGAATCATTTCACAGAGGAATACAATAAAATAGGCAGACAAAAAAATCCCAACTTTAAAAATGTCCCTGTAGTGACTACTAAAAATACATTAACATGAAAAAAGATATTTCTTATAATTTTGACTGTATCTTAACTGATGCTTTAGACTTCCAGTACTGTGTGCATGTTAGGATAAAAATAAATGTAAAAATTATTCATGTAATAGTGCATAGACAAGCTTGTAATTATTAGCAAGTTGTTGATTGCTTAATAGAACATTAGTCATCTGAGTTTTCATTTTATTTTCCTTTATGTCATAATTTCAGAAATCAACAAAGGCAGACTGAAAATTTTGCATAAATATGTCCTGGCCTGTTGTCATTTGATTTTTCAAAATGACATTTTTCTTTTTGTACAGATTGTGTTTCTACTTGAACAGTTTATATGAATTTTGTAGTGTCTGAACTGCTTCTCCTTGCAAGGTAGGCATTTGCCTCCAAGGAACAGTCCTGAGTTGCAGTCCGTTTTCTGCAAATCCAGTTAACATCTTAGAAGAGTAAAATCATGGATAATTCTGTGTTCTGTGTTCTCAAAGAAGAGTAAGATAAGCCAACACTAAATGTTGTATTGTTTCACTCAACGCTTTTTTTGTTCTTGTGCCCTAAAAAATACTGTTCTAAAGAGTATTCCTCTTTCAGACCTGTGGTGCTAGTAAAACTGAGTCCTGTTTCCATTCCCACTGTGAGCATTTTTTTCCCCAAGTACTTACTTGGATAAGATTATGGGATTAAAAAAATATTTGAGATGTATTTCCTTTTACCAGAGTTTTTGAGTATTTTTAAATAATGAATTAGATGACTGCAAGCAAAATGTAGAGAAGTAGCAGTGAAAAAAATTGCTTCTGCTTTTCTTTCATGCATTTTCACTATTATATTTAGAGTTTTCAAAACCAGTTGTAGGCTTTTACTTATTAGTATGTTGCAGCTAAAACTCCAAGGTATACTTTTTAATTGGTTTTGCTGCAGAGTCTGGTAAAAGTAATAGCAATTCTAACCTTCTTCCTTCTGTCAGTTATTTTAAATGGGCTTTTATACTTGGAGAGCTCATCATAAATTTCTAATGCTAGTGTTAGTGAAGTTTGTTGCAAGTTCTTGTACTGCAGTGACACGTAGGGCGTATCATAACACAGCAGAGCGGCCACTGGGAGAAAAACTCTCTAAATAAGCTTTGAGTGACTTCCAGACTCCCAGAGCAACCCAGTGAGTCTCTGGTAGGTTTTCTGTCTGTTAATTGAAAATAATTTCTTTAATGTAGAGAACCTCCCTCAATTATATTAATAACTTCCTAGTCCTTTTGTTGTCATCTGTTAGAAGTGTGGATGATTTCTGACTGGAATTCTTCATTTTGGCTTACATGTTTTTATCAGGTTCTCAAGTAAAAGTGTGAGCAAAAGCAGCTTCACCTTTTGGGAATAGAAGCTATTTTAAAAGATAAAAGTTGTCTCGCTATCTTTGTTACTTTCTGTATCATGAAGAAGCAGAGAAATGAAGACTCAGGGAAAAAAAATATAATTATTCTTCCTTCAATCCTAAATCTACTGCTTGCACCAGAAATAAGATAGAGGTTGAAATTCTGTACCCTCTGAGACAATAGATTAAATCAAATTGAGGTTACTTAACTCTCCCAGTTCCCAGTTAATGCGTTTGAGAACTGGCAGAAGGAGCTGGAGCGGGGCGGCACAGGCAGGCGATGGAGGGCTGCTCCCTCCTGAGGGACCGGTACCGCTCACCACAGGCTGTGGGACATTGCAGCAGCTGTGGTCTTGAAACCCCTTTTCCCCCTTGCTGACAGCACTGGCCCCTGTACCTGCTTCAAAGAGGGATCACCAACTGCAAAAGGAAGGAAGAAATGAAAGGGACACGGTGTATGCTGTGGGTCAGTGTTGTCGGTGTTCTCTGCTCTGCCGGGACACACTTAGCCCTCTGAAGGAGTGCATCCCGAAGGCCGACAATTTGTAATCTGGCAGCAGGGGTTGCCTTTTGGTCCATCTGTTGAAGAGCATCTTGGAAACGGCAGCATCCTGGCTATTCCAGCCATGCTTTTGCAGGAGTCCCTTCTGCTTGGGTTGTAGCGGTGTCGTGGCAGAGCAACGCGGAACGGACGGGGAGCGAGGGGCGAGCCTCGCCAGGGTGGTTCAATCCGGCAGTGATGTTTTAAGGCCTAGGTTCAGCATCGCGGGGAGGCACGCTCTGGTCAGCAGAGTTAAAAGCACTCCTGATGTTAAACAATTTGCTAAATAAAAGCAGATAAACATGCTTTTCTGACTTGGTGTTGTAATTGGGGAGGAAATGCTTTTAAAAGGATTTACTTGTGGAACAGTTTATTAGATGCAGTTTCAAGATTCATGGTCCATTTAAAAACAATTTGATAAATGACCTTATACTTTAAGATATAAAGTAAAATATGAGTAAAGCCTTATTTTTCCCTTCACATTGTCCTCATACTTGGATAGTTCAAGCGCAACATAATTCTTATGTACAGTACTAACTGGCATTTTGTTTTATGCCACATAATCTTTTTTACATTTTAAATTTTAAAGCCAGAATGAACATTCTATAGGAAGATCAAGAAAGACAAAATAGTTGCTGATAATTTATTAGAAATTTTTTACTTATCAATGAAGGAATGGCAAATTGATGTAAGGTTTAGGTGACATCAGATCAGGCACAAGAATAGTTTCTCTGACCACCTGATACACTCTGAATTAATACCGTAATCCTGAGATAATCTCTGCTTGTAGTTTAGAGGTACTGGAAAGATAAGGAGCAATTCAGAGTCATTAGAGGGGACATAATAAACTGTATGGCGGTAGTTTGAGCAAATGTGAAGGAGAAGTGGTCAGTGGGGTATGTCAGGCTGTGGAGGAGATTTACAGTTAACTGGTGGAAATCTCCATTTGTAAACTGCATGCCAACAACTTTAGGAAGAAGCAATTTCAAATCATTGAGTGACAAGGTTGGTGGGATCAGTCAGTATCTTCTGCTATCTCCAAGATATGCATATAAACAACAAAATAATCTCCATTCAGCAGGATTTTTCATATTTATTTTTTTGCTCTTTCAGCCCCTATCAGATCCTCTTTTCCTGCACACTTCCATTTGGTTTTAACCAGTTTGTGTGTGTGGGTTGCAGGTGAAGCGGAGTGTGGCCTGCACTTCTGGATGGCTTTGGATTCAAGGTTGAGGCGTCATTAAATTTAATCCATTTATTAAAATTGGGAGTGAAATCAAATGAACAGCAGCAGACACCATAAAAAAGCAAAAAACAAACAAACAAAAAACCAAACAGAAAAACTTCAGGAGGGATCTGAAGCCTTAGGGTGTCAGTTCAGGTCTGTGTCTGAATGTCAAGACCGGAGACCCCAGGTGAGCAGAAGCTCTGAGAGAGATTATTTGCACAATGCTTTTATAGGTGCTTGTTGGTATCAATGTATGGGGAAACTGGGTAGCATTCAGATCTTTTAGTTTTCTAAACTCACCTTTAAAGTCTGAATAATGTAATTTTGGGTGTAAATACCTCATTTGAGTAAAAGGTACTTCTGTAACACCATTGTGATCCTTAGCACTGCCAAATGGCTGAGAATGAAGAAGTGTTAGACCTCTAATGTTTGCCTTTGAGGAACTGATCCAACACTTGCTGTCTTCAATAAATTTTTGAATCAGGGTCTAAATCATATTGGTGACATGATCGTAACCTCCAAGAATTAGTGTGGAACTGGGGCAATGAGAAATCTATATTCACTGCTAAGTGGGAGAGGCAGTGCTGGAATGGAGTGTTAAGCTGGGCAGGGATCATCTGGCAGAAGGCTCAGTGCTCTGTTTTATGGCCATATGCCAGATGCAAAGTCTAATGATGGCCATCGCATCTTGAAACTGATTACAAAGCTGAATTGTGTTAGTGTTTGTCAGATATAAACCCGATCTGTAAGGTGTTCCACTGTTTGTGGGTTTTGAGCAGTGAGAATTAACTTTTTAAAGTGTTTTGTTTTGTTTTTTTTTTTTTTCCTGCAACTGTAAGGGCTAGAAACTTCTAAAGAACCTGGAGTTCTTCTGTAATTTATGTGATTCCAATAGCATTGTTTGTTTCCTGCGCCTTTCTTTTTTATGCTGAGCTCCTGTATAACAGATACGTTCCACTGAACAGAACTTCTCTAGTCCAGAAGACTGTATGCCCATAAGCATATAGATGGGGTAAGAAATCGGAGGGAGGTGGTCAGGACTGTGAAGCAGAGTTGCAGGGATGAACTTGGAACAGTCCATCATACATAAAGAAAGAAAGGAAAAGAATGTGTTTTCTACAAATCACAGGAGTTTTGTAAGATTTATTTTTCCTTGAATTTTTAGTGAAGCAGATATCTTTTTTTATTCTTCTCTTACGAAGTTGGTCCTTTAAAAAGCATTTATGCAGGGCTCTACAAAGTCCTTATTGGCGTGAATTTGGAATAACGTTAAGTCATAAGTGACTGAAAGAAGCACGTTATACAGGCTCTGTAAAGTAAGCAGTAGCTAAGTTTCTTCAGTCTACCATCAGGCCTTTGTATATAATGCAAAGTTCATTTTTCACTTCTGGTAGGGGTTGGAAAGATTTGGTTATAGAAGTGGATAGTACTTAATATTGTAGCTCTTATACTTACCAGCTACGTGCCTGGAGCTCTCAGAGGTATTTCTAGTTGTATTTCTCCAATAAGCATATCTGAAAATGTTGGAGAAGGAAGGAGCCCAAATTATCTGAAAAATACCATGATTCATTATTGCTCCTCCTAGTGAGACCTCCCTGGCCAGACAGCTCTGAAGCTCAGCCATTTTATTTAAATTTTCAGACACTTCATAGAGAACGGCAACAAGAAGGTTGCATTGAAATCCCTTCACACATATATTATAGAGAAAACAAAATAAATAATTCTCCCGCTGTTCAGTATTTTTATAGACAGTTGTAATGTCTGCATGGTATTTTATCAATGGTATAGACAAGGTAGTTTAGTTTCATTACCTGAAACCTGGCTACAATGTGGCATACTTTGGTTTGAAAACATCTTTTGTTATAATTGAGAGTTTTATTTGCATATGTGCAGTAGGCTTTACAGACAATGAAACCAGATTAAGAACTGATAAATGCCTGTGTCATGCGTATTTATCCTTCAGTAGGCTCTTCCGTGTTTGTCCTCTCAGTGAACTGCTAGTCCTTTAGCTAACTAAATGTGTATTCATTGAACAGATTTGAAACAATACAATAAACAACAAAACTGGGTTGGAAGCTGCAGTCCTACTATATTTGTTAATCACAAAAATTACTCATTTTAGGTTATTTGTATAACAGCTAAAACATGATTAAATTGAATCAAGGTTGCAAGACACGTTTAGGAAAAACTTTGCCGTATAGTGAAAAGTTTAAGGGAACGGAGAACAAATGTGACCTGGGTTGTCTGAGCTTTAGTATAATTTTACTAGGACTACTTCAAACCATTTATTTGATGTCCGTGCCCATTTCTTTGAAAAATAAGGGATGGAATGATAGCTGCTGGAAAGTTGGAAAAGATTGTGCTTGGTGTTTGCAGAGGTTTCAGTCTATGTGGAAAGCTGCTGCCAAACCACTTCACAGCCTGATGAATTCTAGTGTATTTAATTAAGGTAACTGATTGTATTTGGGACAAATTCTTTGATTTGGAGAATGTAGAAAAAATATTCTAAACCTTGTGAGGTTCTACATACTAAGCTGATCAAACTGCTGAAGTTTCTTTCAGCGATCAGAGTACAGGACTAAGGCTGCTTTTGCAGTTTAGAGAAGAGAACTTGAACATAGTTCTTAATTACTGATGCTCCAGTTTTAAAGTAAAATGAACCCTCTTTATTTTTCCTGATCCTATCAATCAGTGCTACTGTGTGCTTTCAAGGGATGAATCACAAATCCCTCTCCAGATTTTCACATGCCGAGGTGAACAAACCCACTTTAGCAAACACTGACCTGAATTACTCTTGCTCACAGCTATGAAACACTGATGTTCTGTAGCACCAATATCTTGAGGAGAAGCTCCTGGTAAACAAACACATGTAAGTCAATATTTGGCACAGAAATATAGGGGAAATGCAAAGTAAATTGTTTACTTTGGTGGTAGTGAATATTGAAGTTAAAGGAACAGAAAGATTATACTGCATACGAAGTTCAAGAACTGTTAATACTGATAAAAATACTATTTTTATTGTCCTGGTTTCCCTAATGGTAATACCTGTCACAAGTTATAATTTTACTAATTTTGTAGTTGGATTAAATGTGGCAAATTTTTCACCTGGGTCTTAAGTACAGGACTCATTCTTCTGCCCCGTGTTATTCTACTGAGATGTATAGTAGGCTTTTATTGAATGACTCTGGAAAGAATGATCTGAGTTACCCTGCTTAGGCCAGGCTGGAATTTTGATCAGTTCAGGTGAAAAAGTCTTCTTTGCCTACTTTGCTTTTGTAGAACAGTGTGTAAAATAATGATTGAGTGCTTTGAGTTGTACAGATGATTCAATAATGTTTGTACTCCTTTTAGTAATGTTGGAATATGGTGCCATCATTTGTATCCTCATCAAATGTAATCAGGTAATTATGTTCAGCCTGAGATGCCTTTTTTCAAGAAGTCTGCCAATGGACCATGAAGTGGAACGTGCTCAGTTCTCCTGCTGCATCACATCCCACAATATTTTTGTTTATGTTTATTATCACTTGAAATGTTTAATAATATTTTAAAGTTTAGTTAACAGGTCTTTGCTGCATACAGCAGGTGAGAGGCATCAAACCACTTACCTATGTTCTTAAAAGTATATTTAAGTGCCTCACTATCTGGTTTAGGAAGATGTTGGCTGAAGTGCTATGCTTGCTGAAATGGAGTGAATGATGAAAAAATTGTGATAAAACTTTTAAGTTCTTGGCTGTCAATACTATCTGCAAGCCACTATCTTACAGGACTAGATATCTCAAAACCTTTTTTAAACTCTATATGATTATGAAAAGGTCCAGTAATTTCCTCCACAGCTGAGATATGGCTGCCCAGCTCCATAGGATACAGTTTCCTGTTTTGCACTTGTAATAGCTTTTGGCTTAGGGGACACTCCAAATGAATGGTGCAGTAGTAGTATAGATATGGAAGGTAAGTTTCAAGAGAAATTTCCTCTATTTCTGCTGCGATGAACATAAACTAGGTTAAAAAATGATCCTAGGGCCTCTTGCCCTTTTTCTTCATCTTGGTCTTCATCTTCTTTGCATCCGCCTTCTTGTATCATCCACTTCCGTTCAGCAGAATACTTCTCTGATATTTCTGAAGTGCAGGTTTTTCTAGTTTTTCTGCTTTTTTGTTTCTTCTGTTTCCTCTGTATTTGTGAATGCCAGAATGTTTTCCTACTAGAAGTTTTCTGACTTCACTGTTCTGAACAAGACAATGATGGGACAGTGTTAATGTCCCTTTCCTGCAAATACCCCACATTCAAAAACAAAACTGGGAGGCAAATAGCTTGTGCTCTGTTTGCAGCCATCTACTTCAATATGGTGAACTTCAAGTCATTCAGACCAAAACTGGTTAGAGCAGGCTGTATTACTGTGTGAAGTTTAATCTCAGTGGGCTGGTGCTTCCAAGGTCATATCAGAATATGCAATGGCTGAACTTGTTGAAGTGATGGTATCACTTTCCTGATAGAGCTGTTGTGTTTTGAGGACTTGGCTAGTACTGCTATGCCGTGATGCAGTCCTGCTGTGGGACCTTTTAATTCTCTGTTCTTATTTGTGTGGTGTATTTGCTGCATTTACTGAATCCTCCTGTCTGTCACCTACCATGCAGGAAAACCTGCCATGTCTAAACAACTTCTCCCTTGCAGTCCATCAGATTACTTTTTGAGGCAGACCTACTCCAACATCGCTGATAACTTCAATACACAGGAATGCAGCACTGTCTTACATATAGACACTAAAGTGACCTCATCTGGCAGGTCTTCTTGTGTCAGATTTTAGCTGTCAGCTGTCACTGACTGTCCACCTGGATGTTAAAGATGCCCCTGGCACACAATCAGAGGATGAATCTGGGGTCATTTTAGTCCTGAAGCTGATCAGGAGGCACCTACCCAAAATATGTCAAACAGTTTGCATTGTATGGGAGATTCTGGAAATAATGGTGGTTTTTTGTCCATTGGCATTCCCATATCAGATGCATTTTAACTGGTATCTAAAATAACTCTCAAAGGCTGCTGATTCCATCCCATGGTAAAAAAAAAAAAATAAATCTGAAGTGAGATTCCTTCTTTAACTTTTGGAGAAGGCACTCTTTACTGCACCTGAGCAGCCATTGCTTATATTTATACTACTGCTGAATGTGCCTTCTACAAGCACTGAAGCAATTTAAGTTTTGCCGATAGAAATGCTCTGGGCATAAGAACATTAGGTTTGCAAACTGGAAGTGCTACCTTTTTCATGATGATTAGTATTACAGTAGGAAAGACAATGTCTCTACCAGTATTTGGCTGATGAATCTTAATTTAAGAGGCTACTTCTGCCTTTCTAATGCCACTGGTTAGTAAATTACTCTTACTTCTCATCGGGGATGGAATGGCGATTCCATCTAATCCTGCCATCGCAAAGGGTGACATTCAGTAATTTTAATGGTACTTTCCCATTCTCTGTTCCTACGCCCATAAAGCTGTAGTGGATTTATTTAAATGCAGCCAGTATTTCACCTGTTTACAGAGAAGAGGACTCCACCATGCCCTGTGTGAAACATGATTAAAATTAGGAGGATGTGGTCAGCAAGGAGTTAAAGAATAATGTTAACCATCAGGGCTAGGTTAGGCTGCACAGAATGGCGTTCAGGCTGAAATTATGACTATTTGCTAATCTTGCTTCGTTGCTGTGTCTTGTGGAAAGTGTTACCTTTCCCCATGAGACTCGGAACTTCAAAATGCTGAAAATACCTTCACAGCAAAATGTCAGCAGGTTAAATTAGCCTAGACAGAGAGTCTTATAACTGCAGCTATAGCCTTGAAGTAATCTTCAAATAACCAGGCTAGGCTTTCTTTAGAGATTGTTTGTTGTTTATCCTCACCCATTATATTGTGCCACAGAGGGAAACCCCAGGTTTTTTTCGAAGCATTCTTCTGATACAAGTCATCATTTTCCATTCCAGGAACAATTCTCCTAAGCTTGTTTGTCTTACCAGGCTAAGCTGTACAACTTGGGAAACAAATCTTTAGTAGCAAAAGCTTCCATTTGTTGTTCTCAGCCAATCTACAGATGGAAAAACACTGGGTGAACTGTAAGCCATTATGTTTGTTTAATGACTGCTTGCCGCCGTTGCAAGTGCCCATGTGGCAATAAATGAGTCAAACTGATGAGACGGACAGATACCTGTACAGGTTTGTGTGTAATAAACAGTTCTTGCAGAACATTTTGTGGCACGTGAGCCAATGTGTGCTCCTGCATCCTTCACCTTGCACACCGTTCTCGCTCAGGAGCATGCTTGTAGCTGGGGAACTTCTCTGGTAACTCAGCAAAGAGGTAAAGTCTGTAAGTCATACTCTTCTGCAGTTTAGGCATCCCATTCCAGCTGGAGTGGTGAGGTTAATGCTAGCTCAGCAGTTACACAAATGAAGACAGATTTTCAAATTAAAAACATCAGTTTAGACAAGGCTGCGTTCCTTTTGTGGGTGTTGGAATTTGTGTTGGGAATTTTGCTGACTAGCACTTGTGATGTTGATGGATCACTCTAACCCATCTTTTTGCTGTTTCCATTACCTTAGCGTTACCACTTTGTGATTTTGATATTTATGGTGGTTCAAGTTGTAGAGGACCTTCTAATGTATGCGTCACGTAACAAAACTGTTGTATCAGAGATTTTGCTTCTCTCAAACTTTGTTGTGCTGTGAAAATCCCAGTTCTTTGTGATACCCAGTGCATGTTTTAAGTAGTCAGGAGCATGATTAGACACATCCCTTGCCATCACCTTCTCTCTGTATTGACTGGAGTCTTTATTACAACTTTTTCGCCTTTCCTTATTTCGCTTTCCCTGACTTTGCTTACCATGGTTAAAATGGTCTTCTTTCTGTTCCGATATCAACAGCTACTGTTCTTTATTCACAGCTTAACACTCGACTTCTTAGGGATCCATAAATCAGGCCAGCAGTGAGTGAATTCTTGTACAGTACTTCTCTCTACGACCTCACTAGGACATTTCACAAACATTTACACAAAAATAATTTGCCCAAAAGAAAAAATTGAAGGGAATTGTTAGTTAACACATAAATAATTGCAAATAGCTTGGGGCTGTGGTTTAAAAGAAAATTTTTTGGGGGGGATTTTCTTAAATTATGTTTCAGTTTTTGTTCAAGTCAGATCTGTGCTTTAGTAAAGAACGCCATGAAATTTCACTTTGGAAAGAGAGAGAGTAGGATCATGTTCTGATATTTCTACCCTTACTGATCAGTCCTTTTACATTTGGGGTTTTAGTGGCTTGTGATAGGCTTACTGTAGAAGAATGAATATACTGAAATCTAGCTTTCCCTACAATTTTATTATGTAACTTTAGTCAGTTTGTGCAATATAAAATAATCCTTATGTGATACAATTTGCATTAAAAGATTCCCCCATCCATTCCCACTCCCACACATACGTTTGCATGCTTTCCTGTTCAGAATGTAAAGAGTGGCCTGGCTGTTGCTCTCTGTGAAGAGGTTTTCCAAATCCCATTAGGAAACTTGTGTTTTGTTTAAAAAAAAAAAAAAAGTACTGAGATAATTTTTGCCCAGATAGTTTCATTCCTGCTGAAGAAGACTTCTTTGTGGTTTTGGATATTTGCTTAAAACCAGCGTTGGATAGTAAACACTGAAGTGCTGCTTTCTTTATATTCAGCATCTAATGATCCAGAAAGTATCAGTCACTCAGTTATTAAAATTCTTAGTATCTGTAATTTAAGAGACCCAGACTGTCCAGAGGGCAGTAGGCATAGATTGCTTTTAAAAATGCAAGACACATAAACTAATTTTTGCCAGCAGTTAATCGATAGCATAAAAATTAGAAAACTTCCGGCACAGTAATAAGTTTAATTATTGTTCTGTTCATTCTGGTGGATAAAAGTTCCTCTAAATCTGTGTTGAAAGCAACAGAGTTTCATATGTTGCTTATGGAATTTCCTGGGCCTGTCAGATCATGGGTGATCAGATTTTTCTTTTTTGGTTTCGGACTCTTCCCCCCCCCCCCCCCTTTCAGACAACCTTTTGGTTGTTTAACATATAGCATAGTAAGTATTATACACTTTAAGAAGCATCTGGTGATATAATGGAATTTGTTGCTACTGCTTTTAACATTCATTGCTTATTTTGTTAATACAAGCATGTGTAATAATCCTTTTCATCTTTTTTAGTTTTAAAGGGTAGATTGGGATTGGCTACCTGTGTGGACAAGGGAATTAAGTGGATTGTAAGAATATCCTTTCAGCCTTGGCTATGCTACCTGCCTGTCTGGTTGTTGAATCGTAGGTTGCAGACGAAGCCAGTAGATTTCCAATGAAATTGTGCCAGAAAGCAGAATGCTGCTTACAAAGTGCTTGCACCTTTAAAAATGGGAGTCAAGGAGGCAACTTTGACCCTAGAAGATTGGTTGTGGGCAAAAATGGCTCCTGTCATGATTATAGGGGTGTGGGACTCTGTATGTGTGCTTTAACTTTGCTCAGTGTTCACCAGAAAGAAGAAGTAGTCCAGCTCAGTAGTTGCAGAGAGACTAATTTGCTCCAACACTGAAACTGGGAACTCAAAACAGCAGAATAGCAACAGGCAAGGTTTTCCCATCACAACAGAATGATAATGTCTTAGAACATAAGTCTTCAATACCAGGCTGGGAAACAAACACAAAACCCCACAGTGTGCCTTCATAGTTTACTAAGAACAAAATACCAGAAAATCCTGCATGATAATCTTGCTATGAAAGCTAAAGAAGATTGGCGCTTCAAGGAGAACCTCAGGTAATTGCAGTTTCTGCTGCATACAGATTCTTTGCTTATTTTGTGCTGCTTCAGCACTTTTTCAAAATAAAGTCATTGTCACTTAAGTGAACATATGTAGTACAACAGATTTTGTTGATGAATTGATCCAAAGTCTTCCTCGTGTATATTCACTGGAATTGCACCACAGGTGAAATTGGTGCTTCTTTTTTTTTTTTTTTCTTTTTCTTTGCTCTATCATTGAATTATATTCTGAGTTACTATTTTGCATCAAAAGGCAAATGCTAATAATAGCAATCAGCTTGCTTGGTCCAACATCGTAAGTGTCTTAGTGGCATAATGATTTCAGCTATTGTGCTTTATCAGCAATATACTTGGGGACTGTGCCAGCTGAAGAGTATATAGTATAAAGTAACACCACTGACATACTAACATTGAGAATTTTTAGTATTCCTAATATATACAATGTTTTAAAAACTATTAAATGTAAGATTGTTCTCATTCCGTCCCTGACTTAATTTATTAACACTAACTATAAGATTTGCTTGAAGAAATTGCCAGTAGAAAGATTTGCTTTCTCACTGCTGCATTAATCTAAGATTCTACACATGGCTTAAATTATACGTGATGAAAAAGAGAAAAGAGTAGAGAAATTTAATTAAATTAAATGACCAAGTTGTCTCAGTCCAAACACATTTGGTCAAAAACTGTGCCAACAATTGCTGTAGCAGTGTTCAGGCTGAGCCCAGCTGAAACACAGCTAAAATGTACTATTTGAATTTTAAAAAATAGAATTAAACCAAACAGAAACCCCTTAAGTAAAGACCTGCTGAATAATACTAGCAATCAAAAAAGAATTTACAGCTACCGACTGAAGTTTCGTTTGTGTATAGCATAAGGGGACACACTTCTTAATGGAGTGTCTTGCTATGAATTCTGCAAAAGACTTGCAGGGAAAGGTCCACAAAGATGCATCATATTTTTCTAGGTTCCCAGGCAGCCAGCACATTACTCATTTACTAGTTCCCCTACTACACATTCAGGGGTGTTAGAGCACCAAAAGGTTTTTCCTGAATGCCCTGTTACTCATAAAAACAGATTTCCCCATACACACAGAGTGGTTATTTGGAGTTTTCTGGCTCTTGCTGTCTCAGGTGACAGTCAAGCTATTCTGTATGCAGAGCTATGTATCCTTTGTCAAGCTCATCCTTCATCCCAGACTGATGCCTAAAAATAAGGCTCTGGAGGCAGTACTTTTTAGATGAGATAATGCACGTATTCTACATATTTCATCTATATCTTACATAGTCTTCTAAATACTGTTCTGTAAAATGAAAAAAAAAAAAAAAAGAAACCTCAGCCCCCAAAGCCTTAGGCTTTACTCTTTTCTCCTCTACTTTTTCATTAATAGACTTGTATTTTTGTTCATTTTGATGTTTACTTTTTCTTCAAGGTTTATCTATCTTGGATGTTTTATTATGTTGCTATTACAAGTGTGGTGCCGTGGTAGGAATTTTTATTATGAAACACACATGAAACAACGTAAAGGATGATAAAAAAAATCTTCCATTGTGTGTTTGATATCAAAACCATTGAAAATAATAATTTATCTTAGTAATCCATTCAACTGAAGCCAAGGCCTGATTGCTTAACATATACTGACCTTCTGAATTTAGTGTTAGTGAAGCAACACTAAAATTCACAACAGATTAAAAATTAAGGACAATGCATTGACATCTTGTTTCAGGGAAAAGTGGACTTACTGCTGTGAGAACTGAGGATGCTGTATTGTCAGTATTTTCTCCACTTGCAAAGATGGCTTCACTGCTTTCTCCTTCTTGTGGCCTCAAGTACTTCTGTTGCCTTCGCCACAGCAGTGGAAGTCTGATGGTTGTGGCAGTGCAGTGCTTTGTCAATTATTTTTTCAACTAATGTGCTTCAGGAAGAAGCTCTGTATCCACTGCATTAGCACAACCCAGGGAGAGCATGCAATGATAGAGAAATATAGGTACAGAAAATTGACACATGCTTTTATGGGTGTATTGGGAGTATGATTTCAATTTTTTTTTTTTTTTTTTTTTTGTGAGAGACTGAGAGAGCATGCGAGAAGAATCCACTGACTTTGCAAAAGCTTCTGAAAGTTTCCCAGAACTGGGATTCACCACCTTTAGGAGTTCTGTTTTCTGGCTTTCCCTTCTAGAAGTAGTCACTGTTTGGGTTTAAGTTTCCCCTCGGATTTCCCCTTAAAGGTATTTCCATTTTTAAATTACGGTGTTATGAGGGCAATAGATCTCAGTTCCTTGTTCATTACTGTGGTGGTGTCCTTGTTTGAGGGAGTTTTCCTGTGTCACATAAAGATGCTTTGGGAATATGTCAGCTGGCTAACCAGCATTATTTTTCAGTTTGGGCTGTAAACAAAGTGTTTACACTAAATAACTGTTCTTTTTCTCAAGAAAAAGAGTTGCTAGTGCTGAATTGAATTATTACCTTTGAATGTGTATAAACTAAGTCCATGATTTTCCTAACATACACATGCAGAACTGGTCAGAAAGGAAAACCATTAATCTGAACAATCACGGTGGCCATCACTAGGTCTTTTAAAGGCAAGACACAAGTGTACACAGACAAACCTGGGTGATTGTGCCCTCAGCTCAAATAACCAGCTGCTCTTGCTGAGGACATAGAGCTGCTCTCAGTAAATGAGAAGCTGGATGGTAGCTCATCGTGAAGGGATTTTACTCACAATCCTGCATTCCTGTTTGTGAAGTAAACTTTATTAGTTATAGCCACTTGCCTGGTGTCCGAGGTGGTTTTACTTCACTGGTGGCTTGGGTTGAGGGTGATTGGTGTTGAGTTGCTGAGTTACAACTGGAATTGCAGGGCTTTAGTTCCTGTCATCATCTGTCCATCCACTAACTGTCTGCCTAAGCCAGGGGTCCTCAAACTACAGCCCGCGGCCGGATACGGCCCCCCAGGGTCCTTAGTCTGGCCCCCGGTATTTACAGACACCACCACCCCCCACACCCCCCCGCCGCCGGGGGTTGGGGGGAGAAACCAAGCAGCCACAGATGACTGCCTGCCACTGCATCCGCGTGCCAGCCCCCTGGTTAAAAAGTTTGAGGACCCCTGATCTAAGCCAATTGCTTTTAATATGTTATTCTTTTCTACCATCTTCTCTCCTGTTGTGCTCCCTCTCCCCTGCCATTTTTGCATTCCCACTTCTTTTGTCATCCTGCCTTATGTGTCTATATATAAAAAGCAAGGCACTCTCTCTCTGTGACAGCAATATGACTTCCGTCACTGTCGTGCTCTCCTCTCTGCTTGTTCATTTTGTTTAAGTTTTCTTGGTGTAGTAAGTACTTTTTGCTTAGGGACTATCTCAGAAACTTCTGGTGTGGCGTCCTGTTTTAAATTAATCCTGTAGTGCAGTCTTAATACAGAACAGTATCATAATTAATGGCGTCTTCTGAATTCTGTAGTTTTTGAGCTGTGTGTGTAAGTGCCATGCATTCAGCATAGCGAAAGAATTTTAAATGGGCAAAGAGAGGTTGTTAAAGGATAATCTGGGAAAAAACCCCAAGCTTTATTATGCTAGAGTACCATCGTGAGAAATTGGTTTACAAGGAAATTACACTGGTGTCTTAAAAAATTACAATTAGTATCACAAACATCACTGGCTTCTGTTCACAGCACACAACAATGCAGTTGTTTTCAAGGAAAACCTTGTGTTTATTCATTTTAATACATAGAACCTACTGGAATAAAATATCCTACTATCAAGGACAAATGATATGTATTTTAATAGATTTTAGCATTTAAGAAATGTATCAGGTAAAATATCTATGCGAAACATGTAAACAGATGAAACACATTATACTTTTGACTGATGAGAAGTAATTTTTGAGTATAGTGAAAGTGATGCTTTCATCTGAAGAAGTAATTTTGCATGAAAACTAAAAATAGCTTCTTATTCAGATAGATTATCTGGCTATGTTGCATGGAAACCATTTTTCTCTATTACTGTACTTATGTAACACTGGCTTCAGGCTGAAAAGCGCAATTATATTTTTGTTAAATTAACAATTTAATGTGAGCCTCTTTCTCCTTCTGCTGCTTTGTAGATACGTGTAAGTCTTATTTCACGTAACCGCTGTGCCTTTGTGTGACATACTGAACTTCTGTAACATAATGGAAAGGTTCACAGTAAAACATTATGGAACATGGACTTCCATCTTCTGCTCTTGTTCAAGCTGAGTTAAATTACAGCTTCTGTTGTGAGCTCTGTGTGGATCCCAGAGGATGATACTGGGCAACAAAGCTGGTGAAGGGTCTGGAGCACAAGTCTGATGAGGAGCAGCTGAGGGAACTGGGGGTGTTTAGCCTGGAGCAAAGGAGGCTCAGGGGGGACCTTACTGCTCCCTACAGCTGCCTGAGAGGAGGTTGTAGCAAGGTGGATGTCGGTCTCTTCTTCCAAGTAACAAGTGATAGGACAAGAAGAAATGGCCTCAAGTTGCACCAGGGGAAGTTTAGATTGGATGTTTGGAAAAATTCCTTCACTGAAAGAGTGGTCAAGCATTGGAACAGGCTGCCCAGGGAGGTGGTTGAGTCACCGTCCCTGGAGGTATTTAAAAGACATGTAGATGTGGTGCTTAGGGACATGGTTTAGTGGTGGACTTAGCAGTGCTAGGTTTATGGTTGGACTTGATGATCTTAAAGGTCCTTTCCAACCTAAATGATTCTATAATTCTATGATTAAACAAAGATTTAAAAGTGAATGTAAATAATTTCGTTTTGCTGTATCACTGATGAAAATGAACCCATTTTGTTCCGAGGAAAAGTGATATCTTTGAGTTACTGAACTCGGTTTTATTTTGGTGTTGGTTTTTGTGTTGTTCCACGTGAATAGCTTTTGGACAGACCCAGAGCTGTGTGGATAACAAGCTTTTCAGTGCTTTTGATTCTTTGAGTTTATAACATTAACATAAAATAAATAAGTATTTAACACTTAATTTCCTCCTTCTCTAATGATTATTTCACTGTGAGTGAAATACTTTTGTATTACCTTTAGTTATTGAAATAAGTTCTGAACTATGATTTTAGTTTAATAAAAACTTTCTCCTCTAGGAATTTCTTTTCTGTATATTTTCTCTGCAAGACAACAGGACAAAACTTTTGAAGAAGAGCTTTTATTGGTCTGTGGATTCTTTATACTTCTTCATGATTTTCCATTTCCCCTGCCTCTCCCCCAGCCTTTGGATTGCTGCGTATGTCCACCTTGGCAGTTACTCGGTGTTCCCACCGTCTGCATGTATTGATTTCTGCTTTCCCTCCTTGCAGCCCTTCAGAGATAGAAAGCTGTAACAAACAAGGCTGTGGTCCTCGGTGTTTATTAACTCAACATCCCTATTTGTAACTGCTGTGATACACCTTTATTATAGATGAAGAGATACTTCAGACTCAGGGTCTGACTGGGTAGGAGCGTCTGCTCTCTGAAGAAAAGAAAAATGAAATCTTTGTGATAGTGATTTGGAAGTGAACCGTTTGACTAAGATGGAGTGTCACAGGAAATGGTGCTTCTCTCCATGAAGCTCACCTTGGCTGGAATGTAAGAACAGGGTGGTTGTATAAAGAAAAGGCTGCACAGAGACTCTCAAAGAGAGCCTAGGTTTGTTCAGAGATTGTAAATGGGTTCTGCTGCTTTGTTTGAAGAGGGAACTCTAATGAGTGAACCTTGAGAGTATGTATTTGTGGTAGCTGTGGTTTGAAATCCTTTTTTACCCTCTTTTTAAATATCCAGTTCCAGCATCCCTATAGACACATTGGGAAGCCTTCTGCTACTGATCATAGTTTTCCAAATAGGAGAAATGTGCACAGGTGCTGCAAGTTCAGATCGATGTGCCTGTTATAAGCCATTTTTTCGCATGTACAACTGACCCTTATCACAGCCTGTGAGCAGAAGCACTGCAATACCTCATTCTCAGAGAAAAGACTCTGAGATGTGCCTTGAATGCTGGTCCCCAGTGTCCTGTTCAGAGGCCTGGATGGTAAACACTGATTATTTTCTGGCCTGGCCTTTGTAGTATCAAATGGAAGAGCTTTCGAGTCCTCTCTGCAGATGTAAGACACAAAGGGCCAGATGTGCTATACCCTGTACAGCAGAGGGCACAAGCCTTGACACGCTAGATCTCTTCCAGTTCAGTGGGGTTACATTTTTCCACTGCAAACCTGAAGGAAGCTTCTCTGATTCAGGCACTAGTGTCATCCTGACAGTGACATCTTACGACACTGCTGGCTGTAAAACCTCCTTGCCAGTTACCTTGAAAAATGTGTGTCTCTCAGTGGGGTGGAAGAGAGCTCAGTTTCACTATTTTAACAATCTTGTTACTCCCTTGTTTCCTCCAAAGGTGTATTTGCCTGTAGGTAAGCATAAGGATTAGAACTCCAAATCTTTAGCCATTTTGCATCCTTTAAAAATCTTACAAAGCTCGTAAGATTCTTCTTACTTTCCTAATTACCCACAAATAATATCCCAGGATACCTTCCTGCTTCTTCTAATGGTCCTTTTCAGCTACATCTCACTTCACGTGAGGTTTATTTGAAATTTCCAGAACAGACAATTTTTGGAGATGCAACATGGCAAAAAATGCTGAGAGACTCTTCAAAACATAATTAACACCTGTTTATCCTGAGTTTTGTATATTACAAGTGGCTTTACCAAGCACTCTCAGGTCTGGGCCAAAGAAAGGTCTGCTAATGAGAATGACTGCAATATCTGAAAAAAGAAATGAGCATTTTGTTGTATTAGGAATTTCTCTTGGTTTTGTATTTTGTTGTGGGGTTTTTGTGAGTATGTGCTTGGGGTTTTTGGTTTTTAGGGTTTTTTGAGGATCTAAAGACTAGAGGTGGAGTTGAAAGGAAAGCAAAGAGCCAAATGGTGAGTGATTACATCTTCCTCTCATTCCTCTCTTCTGTAGCAGAATATGCTCTAAGAAATTGAAAATCACTCTGTTTCTAATTCTTGGAAGGAATAAGGTGTAGGATCGGAGGAACATATCTCACTGAAATGTTTTCCCTTATTAGAAGAAAATCTCAAATGCATAGCTTTTTTCCCGTAAAAAAAAAAGAGATTAAAAATACCAAATCAGAAAATCATATTAATTGTGCAATTTCCTTCAGCTACAGAGCTTTTAGTCCCCCAGCATTTTCCATTCACCTATAGAGAGGCAGCCTGACAGGACTGCTGTGCACAGCTATTAGGTTTAATTGCCGTGGCTTTACTTTGCTTTTCTTTAACCAGAACATGTTTGTGGCTAAAAATAGAGCTGTTCTTTTCTGATGTAGATATAACATCTCTAGGAGCTTAACAGGTTACATACTGTTTGCCAGCAGAATAGTGATTTATAAAATATTTCCAAGGGAGCAACTCTATTTGTAGGGAAGCTTAGAGTTCTCAGCTAGGAAATTGTTTTAGATGGTTCAAGCCATATTTGTGTGCTTTTTCTCTTTTTTTTTTTTTTTTTTTTTTTTACTGTGTAGTCCTTGTCTCTTCAGCCCTCATTTCCTGTTTCTTTTTTTTTCATTGAAGAATTTTTTTTTTTTTTTTTTTTTTTTGGCAAATGATACATTTCAATGTACAGGAAGGAACAACGTGGACCTCATTAAACATAAATGCTCAGATAAAATTAGATTATTACTGTTTAGCGTTTGATATGCCCTGTGTCTAGAAGACAACCTGCAGAGTACAGGCAAAGACAAATATGAGCAGTGGTGCCCTGTCTCGTGCCCTCAAATGGAAGGCAGACAAGCCTTGCCGACTCACTGCTTTGAAAGTGAGTACTCTAGGCCAGCTGGCTATAGCCAGCTACATCTATTGCAGTTGACAGGCTGTTTCTCCACTGATTTTGGCAAAGTGAACTCAAGGTTACTATGCAGTGAACATGCTCTTACTGAAAGTAAACTAAAATTTGCTAGCAGCAACACTAAGTCCATCACCACCTGCCAAATGCTTTTTCTTTCTATTTGTTATGGTAAATTAATTATCATATCAAACATCTAGACTTCTTTTTTTTCCCTCTGGATTCTTGTTCACACAATGTGCTTGATCTCCTCTTGCAAGCTGGAGTATGCCAGAAAAAGAATGATTTTTGTTTTCTATTATAATATAAACCCAGTAATACAATGTGCAGAAAATAATGTGTAAAATTCCTCAGAGTAGCTCTGTACCCTGGTTCTCAAAGATAATAGAAATATTAATATTGTCATCTTAGATATCAAAGATGCGGGCTGACCTATGGACTCCTTATCAGTAGCATAAAAAGTCATCTTTTCTTTGGATATATGGATATGTATCTTCTATATAGTTTTAACATAAAATTTTCATTATTTATGAAGGGAGCAGAACCAGGCTGGTAGCCCTGAAGGTTGCAGTCTCCTGTTGATGCACAGAATGGGTACCAGCAGTCAGTCCTTTGCCAGGGCGGGAGGCAGCTGAAGGCATAGCAAGATCCTCCTCCTGGAAGCCAAGCCCACCATCCTGCGGCAGGGGAGGGTATGACCCGCTGGTGCCATCTCAGCCCCAGCAGCACGAGAGTGGTTCTGCCCCACACATCCACGGATGGACCATGCTCTCCTGGGAATCAGCAGCTTCTCAAGCTGGGAGCCAAACTGAAGCTAGTCATGTCTGAGGAAATGCTTTGGTTTATTCTTTTGCTGCTGCTAATGTGATAGAACACTGTTAGCTGAAAAGACCTTATGGCCAAAACCCATTTATTTGAAGAAGACCTCCATTAGTTTGTTGATCACTATAATTGTCAGTAAGTTTATCACAAGAAACAGCTGGACTGAGAAACAGTAGTGAGTGGCACTGCCATCTCAAGGTACAATTCAGTCATTTCTGCCTGAGAATTGCATCCTTAACTCAGATACTTAGCTGAATGGTACATACTTTCCAAAGATCTGCTAGCAGAGGTTATCCTGCTCTTCAGAGAGAGTTTTATATCCTCCTACATTACTGCAATTCCAGCAAACAGCCCTTCAAATCCAGATTGAAATTCAAATTCAGCATTTTGTCTGTGGATTTTCAAGTTTTAATTTAATTTAAGACTGCGATGTTACCATCCTGAAAAGCAGCATAATTACACAGGAGGTGGAAGGCCAAGCTGAGATCTGCTCAGGTCATTTCAGAAGCCCAAGTCTCCTGGACTGCCAGCAGAGTTGTTGGAGGAGGTCGCTGTATTATCATTCTCCCTAGGTTGGATAGAAAATCACACCTGTCTTGTCACAAATGCAAAATTCATCCCAGTTCCTGCTGATAGAATTCTGTTTGTGTCTGAGGAAGGCATGTCTGAGGGTGAAAGGGTAATGTGTTCTCTGTGGCTTTGGCTTCCCCACTCAGCTCCCTCACAAGGGTGTAATTTAGGTCTTATGCAGCAGCTCACTTAGGTGTGTCTTCAACCAGGAGCATGTATGTCGTCCCCTTTGCTTCCGTGTGACCTCTGCCCAGGCATAAAGTTAGGAATGTACTGAAATGTACTGAAATATTGGACAGGGTGAATTCATTTAGCAAAGCTTTAAAAAAAAGTTCTTAATCATCTGTCAGCATTGTTGTCTTAACTATGTTTGTGATGTGCTCTATAAGCTTCATGAATGAGAATGAGATACTTCATATTAGCTGTGAATCACACTTCTGTGGGACTGACTGTCTAGGTCTTGTAACCTGCACTGGATTTAGACAAATGACTTGCAGTGCAAAGGATCTTAGCTGTCTGTGTTTTCATGCTCTTTCTGAAACTAAACACATTTAAAAGTCTCTAGAAGGGAGTTCTTCAGCCAGTTAGCACATTGTATCAATAAGAATGCTAATTGTTATTGGTTACTCCATGTTTTCTAGAGTGTTTCTACAGAATTTAATTTTGCAGCTATTGTAATTACACTAATTATACACATAAATACACACTGCACTTGTAGACAGATTTCTTTTTGTTTGAAGAATGTACATACTAATGGAATCTTTTCAGTACAAATTAAGCCAGCTTGAACTATTTAAGTTAATTTATATAATAGATCTTGCCTATGAGCTTAGCATTTTGGTCTTGATTATAAACAAGGATATCTGGGAGTATAGTCATTAGTCCTGTGAGGCCTCCCTACCTGTGAAGAGGGAGCAAAGTTTTGTTTAGGTTTTTTTGAAGTTTACAGTTACATTTAAGCCAATACGAAATATCTGTAGACATACTTGGGTAGAAATGCTATTCAGATCATCTTTTCCCCCCTCCCAGACATTAGTGCCAGTGAGCAGAAAACATTCCAAAAGTTTGTTGCACTGGTACCCATATCTACAAACAGGTAAGAAAAACAGGCACAAGATACCAGTCCAAGTTGTTCCCTCCCTCTCCTCTTGCTTCCAGAAACAGGGACACGTACTGCAAGTTGCAAACAGAGAAGTCCTGTTAGAAGCCTTAAAACTGTCTGCTGAGCTTATAATGGGGAGAAGGAGGGACTTGAAAATAGTTTCCTCTTGCTTCCTTTCATGCTTGGCCTTCAAAATGTCCACCTCTCTGCTGAGGAACGGCGGAGAGGAACAGCAAAAAGAGTGTGCAAAGATCACGGAGATGGAATAGATCAAGGCTGCAAAGAAGCTGTAATTCCAGTGGTTGATCATCTGAAACAGACTAGCATTTCTGTCCCACAGAGCCCTGCACTGAAGAAGAATTAATAATTATGTCAGACACAGCAGTTTAAAACCACAAACCACAAACAAACACACACCCCCCACCACCTTCTAATTGTGCTGAATGTGATTGGAAAGATTTCTTCAGCATTGGCTATTATTAAGAAAAGCTACCATGCTTGAATGTCTCTCTTTCCGTAATTATTACTAAAGAATTCCCTTTGTACGTATATGATGGTTAAACACTCTCATGCGTTCTCTAGCCTAGGTCTGAACCAGCACTAGCTATTGTCAGTGTATTTTTATTTGATCTTTGGTGTCATTTAGATCCAAAGGTTTTGGTTTCCTTGGTGAAGATTCAACAATACTTAGATAAATGCATAAAAGCCCCAAGCTTGCCTTTCCATTCATATTCCATGTTTGTTTAAGGTTACAACTAATTTTATTTCTTCTCTTTCTGCTTATAATTGCTAATGCATCTCTACAGTAAGTTTCTAAAACATGTCCTTGTGTGATCCAGGCTTACTTCAGTGCCCTTTAATGACATTTCCCTTCCTTTTCTGCTTTTCCTCACTTTTTTCCTCATCTTTCCTTCTTAAAGTACAGACATGTAAGCAATTTTTTTTGCTGGTAAGTTTGGATTCAGAGCTCTTGCACTGGGAATCCCTCCACTGCCCCATCTTCTTCCATTGCATTTGCTTTGCGCTTTTCATCTTCTGGAAACATCTGTACTTCTTGTGGCTGTTTTGTTTTTGTATTTTATCAGATTGCTCTCTGCCCCTCCACAAGGGGAGCTATCCTCAACTTCCTCACCCTTCTGCTACTCAAACACAAATGCCCACCCCATTTTTATGCATTTTGCCATCATTAGTAAGGTTTCAGGCTGCTCGTGGCCCATTTATGCTCAAATACCAGTGAAAGACCTCTTAAGTTTTAGTGCTTTTGAGTGCATTGAGGTAGTGATGGCATACGAACAATTGACTGTTATTTTAATAAGAGGTCAGTATATAAGTAGAATTGATTGATTGCATTTGTATTTCTTCCCAAACATCCTTTTACAACTCAGTATGTCTTTTAGAGCATAAACTGGTCAGAACGAAGAATTCATTCGTGCCTGTTCTGTACTGTAGCTACCAAATACAACCTAATCTAAGCCAGTACATTCAGGTGCTGCTTTAATGTTGCTACTTAATAACAAAACAAGACTTTCTGTAGCGCTAAATACTATTTAAATTCACCATTACTGCTTGCTGCTGGTTTTGCCTCTCGGCTTTTTTTCCCCCACCTATTGGCCATTTAAAACCAGGAACACACTGACTGTGGGGATGGACCTTAACATCCAAATTCAAAGAGAAAGTCACTTGCTCTGTTTAACATTATGAACTGATGCTTTAAAAAATTATCTGCTTCAGTGCTAATTTTACCTTGTGATGCAAGTTAGGCTTTAAATATGTAAAACACAGCGAGAGGGCAACAGCCACTATCAATAGCCTGGAAAAGTTGTGGTGTTGGCCTCAGAATAATTGCATGATCTGCCTCTCAAAGCCAGGTGTGTTTAATTACCAAACTACCTAGAAACACAGGAGCATGCTGCAGAAACCAGCCAGTGGTTTAGCTGAGGAGGAGCTGCAGGAACTCCTGAAGCTTGGAGGGACCTGGAAGGAAAGGTAGTGTCCTTTTGGTTCACAAACTTTTTTACCTAGGAACCCAGAAACTATGGTTCTAAGATACTGCTGAAAGAAAACAACTGAGTCCAAAAGACTCAGAAGGCAAAATGCTATCTTGTGAATATGTGTGGCATAATAGGGAACAGTCTGTGGAGGGCTTTACAAGGTATATGCTAACGGTGGTAACATCTTTCATGCCCTCCAACATGTATTAATCAATACTTGTTCTATATTGATTAATAAGAGAAAGGCAACTCCTAAATTCTGCAGAGGAAGGGCAGCTGAGTATTGAGGAGAACCAAACAGCTCCCTCCTTCTCCCCCTCCAGTAGTATTTATGCATAATGGATTTCTTTAAACAGTCTAAATTTCATGGTTCAGAGAATGAAGCCTCCATGGACTGTGCCACTACTACGAGGAAGAGACACTTCAGTATCTTTTCAGATACAGCTGTGGACTTTAGCAAAAAGGCCCTTATTTAAGTAAAAAATAGCAATTATAGCCCATGCTAATTACATTATGCACACTCCAACAACTGATAGCCATTGACCTGTATGGAACATTTCCATTTACAAACTGATTAAAATGGCTTCAGGCAATCGTTCTGTTTTATGAGGAAGCGCTGATGCCTGCTGTAATGACCTCACCAATGCTAAGTGAATGCAAAGCCCTCTAAGCAGAGTGGTACAAATATAGACAGCCAAAAGGCCATGCACTGTATGCTTATCAGCTGTGCATGCTGAGAGCAGGTTTCACAGCCATGAATAATGCTCGACTGGCTAGTCATCCTCGGCACATTCCTGTGTAGCTGAATGTACAGCAGCTAATTTATTTCTGGCCTGAAATGGTTACATTTTAAAAAATATCTTAGTTCCCTGGGTAGTAGTGCAAGAAGTTACTTTTATGTCTTATTTGAATTAGGTAAGTGGGTGAAAAGCATCGGTGGAAAGACATTGCTCTGTTTATGGCAGCTAAAACGCTTCATCTCTTCCTCCAGCTCTTTGCTAGTCCTGGGTTAAAAAGAGCTGAAAGACTGGTGACCACACTTTCTGGTGTATGCTTACGTATACAAAAGGTGTATACACTTCCCTGCCAGTAGTCCTTAAGGAGTTTTATGTAAAATATAGTATTTACATAATTAGGATACACATTTAAGGGCCACTGAACACAAAAAATGTAACTATGTTTGACATACCGTAGAGCCCTGAAGGCTTTAGAAACTTAGATTTGCTGTATCTGAATAATGCAGTTGTCATAAGTTGATGTTACCCTTCCTACATCTACACTTGACAGCATAAACCAAAGATAGCCATATGCTGCATGCCACGCACCAAGACGTGAACATTTATCCATGTTGCTTTGGTTCTTTATAAGCCAGTCTTCTATACTACATCAAGGTGATGTGTGACTTTCCACGCACCACTGCTGCCATGAATGGGTGGAATGAATGCATTTCTAAGTTATCTTTTTAATTGTCTCTATTATTTTCAAGATGATGAAGCTATTAAAATGCAGATTTTTGATACTTCTTTCCCTGTGGTGCATTGCAAAATAACTTCCCCCCCCCCCCCCCAATTTTCTTACCAAATTAGAACAAAGTAGAACAAATTAGTAACAAACGTAGATGATTTAAATATTAAAAATAGGTCTATAATGAGGACTTACTGCTTGTCAGTGTTTTATATTATGTTAAAAAGAAAAACATTTGCTTGACATTTCCAAACACTTACTATTCTTCTTGGGAAACAGAAATTTGTTACTGATGGTCAGGTTTTGGTAAGTGTTTCAAAATCCAGCAAATCTAAGTCGGAGGGAGGCAGAGGAGCATAACAGTAAACAATGATGAAGAGTCTGACATTGTTTGCAGTTCAGTAGTTTCTATGCTTCCAAGCTCAGTATAAGTCAAATCAGCTCCCTTAGCTCACTAATCCTTTCACACCTCTTACATTATAGGTCACTGCTGTTGTTGGTCACAAAAGCAGTAAAGCAAGGTGAAGGCATGAATAGCAGGAAAGGAAAAGTTAAGGAATTTCAGACCTGTTGGGAAACAGTCAGGACAAAGTTACTATCCCTCTATGCTTTCTGTAATATCCTAATCTGTTTTGCTCTACTTGTCTGGACCAGCTAGGATTTTATTTAGGTTAAGGAGGATGTACACATTTGGTTGTGGAGTCTAATGGATGATAAAAGTCTCAAGCTAAACAAACAGAAATTCATGCCTGTACAGAGGTAGAGGTATTGGAATGGGGCAGCATCTGTTCAATCCAAACAGATGCACAGTGACCCACATGTCATGTAAATTCTGTTGGGGGGGGGGGTTTTTTGTGTGGTTTTTTTTTTTTCTTTTCTCCCCAAGAGGGTTCTGGCCTGTTGCTATAACAATTCCCTAGCATTGTCAGAGTACCAAACACAAACAGCTAACCCAGACCATGGAGCTTCAGTTCACCCCCTTTCACTGTGCCCTGTGCATCCTTTCAACAATAGTTTTACATAACGTGCACCAAATATTCATGCGGGCCTCCATGCAAATCACTTTCCACCGGACAGCACTCAGTGTAACTGTACATCTTTTACATCTTCCCTGTGCTGCTGGTTGATGGCTATGAGAGAGAAAAGGTTAGTGTTTGGCATATGATTTTAAACAAATGAAACAGCATACATCTGCACTGTGAAATTTAATTACATTATTGTGTAAATTGGATTATTTTTTCCTTCTGTATCTTAAGTTATCCTGGCAATAGCTTATCCAGCTATAATTAAATCTACAAACAAGGGAGAATGAGCTGCAGGATTATGCAAGACTCATGCTTGGGATTTACTATGACTGTGTCATTGGAAAACAACCAGTGAAGTAGCATTTTCATGGCTGGCATGAAATTGGTACATCTTTTTCCTTGGAGAATCTATTTCAGATTCCAGAAGTACTCTATTTTACTGCAACAGCTGGGAGATGGCAAGGACTTAGCTTTTCAGAATTACAGAAAATGATGTAACAGTCACTAAGTAAGACAGTTGGCCTGTTATTTTCCTTTCCACAAAGGGTCCCAGTTTGTCTGGGCAAAAATTGCCTTCCCTCCCCTGACACCAGGGATGAACAAGTACAGACCACAAATTAGTACTAGCTCACATGTGGAAATATATGGGTAAACTCACAGGACCTTCCTCTGAAGAAGGATGAGGAAGATGCCACAGTGAGCCTTTATCAGCCATTTCCCTTCTTCAGAGTCATTGTTTTCCCATAGATGTGGAACTTGCTCTTTATGGAATTTGAAACAAAGGCCATTGAAGATCATGGCCTTTCTCTTTGACTTGTAAATGAGTTGATGTCGCAGCACTCTCCAAACTGTCAAGCTGCAACAAGGTCTTTTACCACCACATACCAACACACTCTTCACACCAGTCCCTCTGGTGCCTTCTTGTCTCTTCTCACCCAGGGCATGCTCTCTCTCTTCTCTCTGCTTCTTCCTCTGCTCTCTCTTCATTAGCTGCCCAACTGCACCTTGTCTACATCAGCCAACCTACCGCCCCTGAAGCCAGCCCACAGCTGTATATTATCAATGCTAATTAACCCAGCTTCATTCTTCTACAAGTTGGAGTAGTTTTCTTTCTAATTTTCTGTTTGGACTTTGTGGGTTTCTTTTGGACTGATGATTTTTTCCTTCTCTATGTATATTGAAATTAGAGTCAGATTGATTCAGAAGGCACTCGTTAGTTTCCAAAGGAAAAAAAAAATAATACTAAGAATAATTAAATAGAAGAGGTTTCATTTTACTTTATAGGCCTTAAGTGGTACTCTTATGCATGGACATCTGAGGACCAATTCCTTTCTTCATTGAAGTCCAATTCCTTTCTTCATTGAAGTGGGATTTGACTCATTTACCATTTGGATGACATAACCACGAGCATCACTCGCATGTGGGGTCCTGCAAGTCACTGCTATTTGACAGTGTTGTACTTGGTGTGTAAGACTTCAGTGTTCACTGGAGCAAGAGAAGAATCTCATTGTACAGTTCAATGTCCTAGCCATCTGGTGACAGATTTAACTTCATGTTCACTTCTTAATGGCTCCTTGAGTATTTTAAACCTAGTGGAAGAACAAGAAGCCTTAAAGATAGGAGTGGCTTAAAGGCATTTCAAAATGACCTACGGAATACCCCTGTCAGGGACACTTGTCTGAGTGTTCTGAATTCAGATCTCCACAACTAAAACCAGCTATCATCCCTGTTAGATGTCCTGGATAAAAAAAAGTAACAGCTCCCTTTTTGCTTTCCTTCTTTCTTGTACTGGGAATAGTTAAAAGTCTAGCTTTCTGCTTCTCTTACTTTGATTGTGTTTAAAGTATTTGAAATGGCTGGTTATATTAATTACTGTCTTAGCATCCTTTCTGATGGTTTATAGTTGATTTGCTTAATCCTGGTTTGAGATTCAAGAGATGTAACTTGTTGGCATAGATGGGCAGTCTCGCATATATTTTGGTACTGGAACAGAGGAAGAGACAGAGCAAGTGTGTGGCTCTCAGTTTCCCACCCAAGTTTTGGTGGGGAAGAGGATGTGGGTGGAAGTTCAGTTCCAGCCTCCCCAGGCATCTGGTTCACGGAGGACAGGAGGAGAAGCAAAAAGCAGATGTCTGCAGCAGAGCACTTGCTGCTGAGACTCACTGTTCTCCTCACTTGGAAGTGGTACATAGGGATGTTTTCAGAGGCATTTTCAGAGTGTTGGCATTTCTTGATTCTCTTGCTGAATTCTTAATAAAAATATTTAATTCTGTTGTCTTTTTTGCACAAGTAACCTATGTTTTCTCACATTTTTCTGAATTAAGAAGTACTGTGTTAAGTTCTGAGTTTTTAAGAAAGAGGAAGTAGGGAGGAAGGACAAAACTACTGCCCATTTAACATGGCTAATCTGAGTAGAAAAATGTTCGCTTAGAATTTTACATACAGTTTTCTGATCATGTCTATAAATCATGCCTGTGTAAAGAAATTTATGTTTTTATTTAAAAGCAGATTGTTTCTGATCGTATCCTGTGTACACATATCAAAATTGTTCTAAGACCTGCTTATCTGTATTAATTTTTCCTTATGTCCCTGCTGGGGTAGCTGACCACAAAGAAATTACAGCAATACACTTCACAGTTAGTGCCTAAAACATAGCAAGTTCTGCCTCCAGTTTTGTTTGCATCTGCTTATTTGGTTGGTTTGGTTTTCTCTGGTACTGTTTATGAGTGGGTGATGGACACTGCCATGTATTTGTCTCCAATTTGCCTGAATCCTTCAGTTTGATCTACAGATGCTTGAAAAAGCCCATCTGGCATCAGTACAACAAGCCTTCTGATGTTAACCTGTTTTCCCAGGGAGGCAAAATTGCGTCCTTGCTGTGAATGTCATCTACTGGTATTTAGGCTGGTTTTAGTTTTCCCTGTGTGTTTGAAAACAAAAGTAGAATTCAGAATCAGTCTTTCTGATTGATGTTCCAGTCCATAGGTGCTCTGATGCAACCCATGCACCTGCCTATTTTACAATAACGTTCCAGATTTGCAGTTGTCTGCCAGCCCACTCTGTGCACTGCTGCCAGCCTGGGAACCCTGTGCAGGGGGGACAGAAGGACAGGAGCAGTCAGGGTGATGTATGGCTTATCCCTGCAGGCTCTTCTAGGACCGCGCTGTACTCTGAAGTATAGATCCCATGCATAGTCATCCACAGTTTGTTTTCAGATGGAGCAACTTCCTTTAAACCCTTCTCTCCAGAGAACCAGTGAAAACTCCCCTTACCTGTGGCAAGATAGGTAGTGTTGTACAGCAGTGGGTAATACTGCAGCTGTAGTGTGAGACAGCACCAAACCAGGCAGCGTTATTTCATCTTGTCACCCAAACCAGTCAGCATCCACAGGAGCTGGATTACTTATGGTCTTCTAAGCTCTCCCGCTGTAATACTCTTTTATGTGGAGCTTCTGATTTCCTTGGCTACAATGGCCTGAATCTTACTGAAGTTCCTGCCTGCCTTCCCTCCCTCCCTCTCCCTCTCTCTCAGTCCCTTAGCAGTCACCAGCAGAAGTCAACTCAGTGCTGAACCTGTTGCAAGCCAGAATCTTTTGCAAGGTCTGTACTGCAGCTTTGCCTATTGAGAGCTGTTTTCGTGCTTGTCTTCAGTAACACAGAGATATCCTCCCAGCACATTTATCCTGAGCAAATCCCCCCAGCTAACATGCTCAGGAATGGCTGGAATGTCTTCTCAGTTTTTCAAGGTCGCTCCCATTGGATGGGCTTCTTTTTATTTCTTCTCACTATATTTCTTCATGAGGATGCACACAGCTGATACAGTATTGGTCACACTTTGCTGCAGAACTAAATCATATTGCCTTTGTTAAGTCCCAAAATTTCATTCAACAGCTCTTCAATAATTATTGTCAAAAATTAATAGTGTGTATAATAGCCTTAGTTGGACAACAATTTGCATAGAGTATGATTTAGCCCTTCTGTTTAAAAGCTTGTATCATGCAGCTCTTGTGATATCCATCCAATATTTCTTACATCAAGTTTTAATGACTCTGTAAAATGAGTGATGTCTGACAGATACATTTCTGCTATTGATTTGCTTAATTAATTCGATGTGGATTTAATGAGAATGACTGAATCTTTTCCTGCTGTTCTTCTTGGCTCTGCTTTGAGTTTTCAAAGATTACTTCTGTACACAAGAGATGGAATAGGATATAAACCCTCCTGTGTTTTCCAGATATACATATGCCTGAATACTTAAACATGTACCTTTTATATGTTTTAGGCCATAAAATAGGTAGCAACTGTAATATCAGTATAATTAAGTTATATTTAGATTCCCTTTTGAACTTGGAAAAAGCAGGAGTGCTTGAACCAGCCAACCACGGTTGCACAAACACAGATGCCAGGGATGTAATTCTAAAAGGTAAATTCTACACCAGCAAGATTAATTCTTCTTGAAGGTACTATTTCTAGCTGGTCATTTGCTGTACATACATAGACACTAGGAACTGATACGATTCAAGGTAGAATCCTGCCCTGCTTGAAGACTTTGGCAATGAGCCATTCAGGAGCGTGCGTGTTTACGATATCAGCGCACAGATTGTCATTGTTTATCTGGAGGTGTTTACAGCTTTGGGAGTTGAAATTCCCATTCTGGTAACTTATTCTGAGGGTGTCTGGGTGGAAAAGTTGGAAATGAACATCACAGATGTGGGCTGAAAAGAAGTGGAATCAGTTCTAAGTATTTTTGGTCATCTTTTATCTCATTTCTCTTTTGACTCATTTATAAAGCAAAAATGCAACCCTGATAGAGAAACAGCAGGGGCTTCTATGACTAAATTAGAAAAATAGAACAGAAAGTGGGAGAAGTTATAGAGGAGGCATGAAATTTGACGTCAGAATTTGTGGCCTGTGCTTTTCCCTGCTACTTATGACTCGGTCAGCTATTTCAGTCTAATGTCTGCAACTTTTGCTCATTTTTTTTTTCCCTGTGTTAGGGGAAAAGAGTCCTTTGCTTGATTACAGGTATCTAGTGTCCTTTTGGGTGCAGTTATTCCATCTGGCCTCCAGTCCCAGGAAGGGAGCAGGTGGTCATCTGATGGTCATGTGTCCTATCTGCAGTCTTGTGCAGAAATCTTAAGATATCCAAGAGGAGCAGGTTTGTGTGTCTAGGTAACTGAACCCTGCCCACAACTACCAAAGGGACATATGAATCAGCTTCCAGGCCAGCCGAAGGCATTAATACGAGGTGTTGTGAACACAGGACTAGATAACATCAAGATCTGCCAGAGCCACCAGAGTGCAGAAATGCACTAGGCTCCAGAAGAATGAATTCTAGAGATCAATTTACCTCTACATATTTACACCTATTGTAACGAATTTCTTACCATGCAGGTTTTTCCCCCACATTTTGCTTCTAATATGGAAATACTTGCTTGACTTTATGACTAATAAATCCTCGAGACTGAGAGTTAATTTCTCCCTGGAAATAAAAAGAAACCTAGGTTGCGCTTAGGGTCTGATTGTGAGTGGAAATTTGTTTTGTAATGTAAATTATTTTATCATTGTTTGTTCACTTACCTTCTTTTTCCCTGCAGTAAATAAAAAAAGGGTGTCTAAAATATGAAATTACGGCTTTAGATAGTCTAACAAAATTAAGCTAATGATTTGTATTTATTTACCACCTTGGGATGAAAATGTAGAGTGTATTTCTAAGATGACAGCTACATACCAATGCTTGTCCAGTAGTCTCTAAGTCTGTCTGACAAGTGTAACTGCCAGAACCAATTCTAGCTGGAGTAGGTGTGTTATTTCTTGCTTTATTTCTACAAGCAAATGTGTCATGAATTTTTTATAGAAGCATATGGTGTACTAGAAGAGGTTAGTTATCTGTTTACTATCTTGAGTGGTAAGTAGACAGTCCTTCCTATTTACAGAACATTTGGAGGTAGCAGGAAAGTGAAATAGAAAGCTTATTCTAAACCTATTGTAAACAAATATCAGTTCTTCAGCTCTGGAAATATAATGGGGGGCTGAAATGGACAAGAGTTGCTTGCAATTATGTGATGAAAATTGGAATAGTAAGACGAAAACTGCATTTGCAATAGACATTTGATTCAGGTTCTGAGGTGTTTATTTTGGAGGTGCCTTTGTTTCAACCCTAATTAGTCCAGGTTTAATAACTATGAAAACTGAATTGGGGTTCATGTGAGGTACCTAAATTATGAGTGCATTTATCCTAGGTTGCATATCCAGTCAATGGAAGAAGTGCACCTCCAGAGGTTTCAGCTTGCCTAAGATCGAAAAGGCACTCTAGAGGAGCTTGTCTTTCTCCACTGGCCTGGGGCACTTACACATCTCACTCATGTAAGTGCTTAAAATTCCGTGGGATGAGCCTAGGCCTCAGGACTTATGCTCTCTGAAGAAGTAACAGATGTTTTGTTTTTCTTTTTCCTGTCATTTATGAAAAAGAAAATGTGGTCGTCATATAGCCTGTATCTAGAATAACTGTCCATACAACAAAACAGGAGCCTGAAAGGTTGGCTTTGTTTCAGATGTTTATTATAGCGTGTAGTTTTTCTTTCCTTGGAAGCTTTTTTCTCTTTGATGTCCAGCAATATTTGGTATTGCTGGCTGTGAAGGAGTTTTTCTATGATCACAAGTGTTCAGAATATGGAAGCCGTAACAAATATGCAACTACATCTTTCTGCTGAGAAATGATTGCATGTCCGTGCTTGGGAAGGGTCCAGGGTTGTAGAATGAAGAATGTGATACGCTAGCGCTAAATTACAGCAGGAGTATCCTGGGTGAGCTTCTCATGGAGTACTATTTCTCTTGTCATCCAACATGCACTTGAGTTTCTTTTCATTGCCTTCACTGCATAATGACTCAAATGATGAACTTTGTTATTTTTGGTAAGAAAAGAAAAAAGAGGGAGTGGGAGAGGTGGAGTGAGGCAAGGGGGTATTGGGGAAGAAGAGGGGAGAGGAAAAATGCAAGTGTAAAGGAAGAAGAAGCTATGGTTTAGAGTGGGAAATTTGCATTATTAAGTAGCCAGCAAGCTACTAGAAGGTTCAGAAAATGGTGTTTTAATCTGGTTGCCTGAAGTTGCCAAGCATTCAGTTCATGAGTCATCTTGTGTCAAGTGTCCAGTAGAGTGAAAATGTTCATTTTCTTGAAAGATGTGAGATGGGTTGCTGTATTGCAAGTGCACAAGCTGGTGTTTGGGTGCCAGATTCTGAGAGCTCTGAAAAAACAAAACCTTGAGCACTAAATGAGCTATAAGTAACAAACTGAAAGACACTATACTGTGGTCTAGAATTATTTTGTAAAGAGACATTGAAAAAAAATCTTTAGAGATCCCTGTAAAATAAGTACTGTTTATTTTGTTAGTGCAAGAAAAACCCCCGAATTTACCCACTTTCTAAGTTAATCTCATAATCAATATTTACATTGCTAGATTTGAAGAGGCTTTCTCATATTTGTAATATTTGTATTTCAGAACAAATGTGCTTCCGTGACTATTTTATAGATTACAGAAAAAAACTATTTTGTTTTTATGTATATATTCTTTCAAGTGATGTGTATACACAAACATCAAAGCAACAATGCAAGGATTGTAGATCTAGCTGAACTTATGTTAATTTTTTACAGACTATAAGTAAACAGTGTCTTCTCAATAGAATAATCTTTTTATTTTCATTTGTGATTTGTTGTGCTGTCTCTTCATTAAGAGTCAAAAAGGAAATAAAATCTCCTACTAATCATTGCTACTGATTTTCCAACCTGTTTATACATATTGTAATTTGTTTTATGAAAGACAAAGGGAGAACTTGTACTGGCATCAGTAGTAAGTGATTTACATAATTAACTAGTAGTTTCACTATTCATATCTGTTGTCAGATCAGCTTTGTGTACTGGTGAAATGTATCCTGGTTTCACTATAGTGTTTACTGGTGACCCCAATTCGCCAAAAATTATTTGACATTTGGGTGTTCTTTTTATCCTTGTCCTCTTTTTGATGAGCTCTTGGGCTTTATGTACTGTCAGTGGGAGCAACATCAGCACACCAACTGCTGAGGACAGTGTGATTATTAAAATGTTTCCTAAGACAATAAAAATGTTCTGAAATAGGTTTTCTGCATCTAAAATAGTTTATTTTCTGCAAACTTTCTGAGTGTATTATAAGGCCCAGCACCACAGGCTATCAAAGATGGATGCAAATATGTGTGCGAGTACAGAGGGGAAAATATGAAGCATCTTTTTCATAGGGAGAACTATTTGGCAGGAACCACTCTTTGAATTAGTGCCAGCTAGATTATATTGGTAGACAGAGATCACATAATAGTCCAAAGCTACCAAAAGAGGACAGATGCAAGAAAGAAATGTGTTTATCTTATGTTTATGGGGATGCAAATGATGTGCACTTTTTTACGTCACATATCCTCAGAAGCATGAGAGTGCCTGCCCATGGAGTGTTGGGTTGCTTCTAGCATCATGGAAATTTGGCAGACATTCTAGTGTGATTAATGTAATTATTTTTTTGATCTAAGTAGAGTTACTTTTTAATCAAGTTTGCTTTACTATTTTCATTGAGCTGATTTAATTTGTTCAATGAAATGTATCTGTGGACAAACAGATACTGGTTAACAAAATCATTACAACCTGTTGCATACCTTTATTCTGCAGCTGCTAATACTGCAAATTTATGTCAGTGACAAAGTAAAAGTGCTGATAGGAAGCTGAACACCAACAAATGCAAAAATACTGTATCTGTAGTGCACAACATAAACTGTGTTACTGTTTTGTTTTTTTCTTTTTACAAGAAATACAATAAAATCTGCATAGCAGGCTGACAGCTCTACTGCCCTCAGCTATCACATACATCTCCCTAGCTTTAGCCAAGTTGTGTCATTGCTTTTGTACAGATATTCATTGTGTCAGCTGACATTTTACTGCTTTCTATTTTTTTCCAGCCTGAAATGGCAGTCACTGATTCTGAAAGAAAGAGGTGTTTTCACCTGCTACCCCCAGCAAATGCATTAAGCTGAAGAGGCTTGCTATTTCTAAGCAGAAAATTCTGTTTTAAATTAATTTCTTTTCTAAAGATATTAATAATAAAATCCAGTATGAGCAAGAAATAAGCAAATCTTGGATTTTAACCACACACTCTAGTTAGTTACAGGCTTATGTTTTCCTTAACTGGAAACACTGAAAGGGTAGCACAGCTCTAGGAATGAGGTGGTTCAGCCCTTGAGTTCAGTACACAGGCAATTGAAAGCTCATTTGCTTACCCTTTTTTTTATAATGTAAGAATAAAGTAACACTGTCTTTCTTTGTTCTGTATCCACAGGATGTCAGTTACTTGTACTTCAACAGTGGCTTAAATCTCAAAAAATGAAGTGAAAAATTAAAGTTGTACTAAAAAATGTCAGGCATATTAAAATACATTAATATCTAAACAGCATTTGAACATGTTTGTTCTTCCATTCTTCTAGTGCTTCATAATATGTATTCCAGACAGAATCAATTTGGTAATTATGAAATAATAACATTGGTTTTATGAATACTAATTATTATTAATAATAATTAATCATTAAACCTGTAACAGCGTGTGCGGATATTATTGTGCTGAGATTTACACATGTTGATAACATACAGGTCTTGTTAGTTTTGGTGAGAAAGGGAAATGAATGAATTGGGTGTTTTTCAGTCCAGTCCTGCTGTTTATTTACAAAGGAAACACACAAAGGCAAAGATATATACAAATTCCTGTTTTGCTGGTCACACTGTGCATAAACAAGAGGAATCTCCCTTGTGTTCAGAAATAAGTTGGTCACTGCTGCAAGCACTCTACCCCAAATCCTGCCTGTGGGTCTTGGCTTTCTACCAGGGCTGCACACTCGGGGTTCTCTTTGATAGTGCAAGTGTTAGCGCAGACCTGGACTTGTGACTTTGATGGATGGACCACTTGTTGGATAAGGAATTGGCTGGATGGTCACACTCAAAGAGTTGTGGTCAACAGCTCGATGTCCCAAGTGGAGACCAGTGACAAGTGGCATTCCTCAGGGGTCAGCACTGGGACTGGCACTGTTTAACATCTTTGTCAGTGACACGAGCACTGGGATCGAGTGCACCCTCAGCAAGTTTTTCAGTGACACCAAGTAGTGTGGTGCGGTTGACATGCTGGAAGGAGGGGATGCCATCCAGAGGGACCTTGACAAGCTTGAGAGGTGGGCCTGTGCAAACCTCATGAAGTTCAACAAGGCCAAGTGCAAAGCCCTGTGCCCGGGTCAGAGCAATCCCAAACATGGATACAGCCTGGGTGACAAGTGGATTGAGAGCAGCCCTGAGGAGAAGGACTTCGGGGTACTGCTGGATGAGAAGCTCAAGATGACCCGGCAATGTGCGTGCACTCACAGCCCAGAAAGCCAACCTCATCCTGGGCTGCATCCAAAAAAGCATGACCAGCACATTGATGGAGGTGATTCAGCTCTCCTCTGCTCTGGTGAGACCCCACCTGGAGTACCATGTTCAGCTCTGGGGCCCCCAACAGAAGAAGGACATGGACCTACTCAAAAGTGGGTCCAGAGGAGGGCCACAAAGATGGTCACGTGGCTGGAGCACCTCTCCCATGAAGACAGGTTGAGAGAGTTGTGATTGTTCAGCTTGGAGAAGAGAAGGCTCTGGGGAGACCTTATAGCAGCCTTCCAGTATCCACAGGGGGGCTACGAGGATAGACAGGGAGGGACTTTTTATCAGCAAGTGTAGTGCTGGGACAAGGGGGAATGGATTTAAACGGAAAGAGGGCAGATTTAGATATTAGGAAGAAATTTTTTACTGTGCGGGTGGTGAGGCACTGGAACAGGTTGCCCAGAGAAGCTGTGGATGCCCCATCTCTGCAAGTGTTCAAGGCCAGGCTGTACAGGGCTTTGAGCAACCTGGTCTAGTTGGAACTAGATGATCCTTAAGGTCCCATCCTACCCAAACCATTCTATGATTTTTACTCTGATTCTTTCTTCCTTTCACATACATCTTTGTAATGAAATTAAATCTCCAACATCTGCATTTTCAAGTTGTCCTCAGGCACTGGTATGATACGTACCTTTTCTTGCTGAGCTCAATCCTGTGTGAGGTGCTGTCCTCCTAGTGTTTCAGCTATTTCCATTCTTTCATTGGAAGTCAGGGTTCTCTGATAAAAGCATGCCTGCACAAATATTGTATCTCCCCACTTGACTGAAGTACTTGCCAGGCTTCTTAAGGAAAGAGCAGTAGGGTCTGTTTTTTTTTTTTTCCTCCGGCTTCAGTGAAGGCATATGACAGATAAATATTTTTAGTGTCAATCTGTATTGCATATGGATGTCATTCTCTGTTCCTTTTTAAAGTGGTTTAAAATGTATCAGCTAGTGACACTGTATCATGTGATGGTAACAGATAATCAAAATACTTACTTTTATTCCCGCCCCGCCCCCCCCCCCCCAAACGAGGGACAGCACAACCCCTCAAGCCAGTCTGTCTGACTTCATTTAAACAGAGCATTTGTATTTCCAAATCTTTTCCATGTGTATTGCATGGATTATTTGCATGCTGTAACTAAACAGTACACATACAAAAGGGTAAAACTCAGTTGTGATGTTTTGTGCAAAACTGTTTCTTCTTGTGGAGTGATCGCTACACAAAATGAATGGGGTTTCATCGTTGTGGCTGGAGGCCCTAGTAACAACTGCACTGCATGTTTAAACAAACATTAGGGCGGAAGTTTTATGGTTTTGTGATTGTTCCAGTTCGCTTCTGAGACAGAAAACAGCAAAGAACTTTGGAAGTTACTGAGTAGTTTAAAAACCTACAGAATAAGGACAATATTGCTGGATTAAGATTGTTGAGGATTTTCTGATGAAAATTTTCTGGCAACAGCTTCACAGTTAAAGTGATCAGTGAAGGGAAAGTGTGTGCACTCCAGAATACTTTTTTAAGTATTGTGTTTAAAGAGTATGCTTTGAGTAAAGGGTATCAACTTTTTTTTTCTGCATACGAAGAGTAAAAAATAAAACGTTCAGTAAAGATTCAATATTCAAGAATAGAAATTTCTATAAATTATTTTTAGAAGGGAGTTTTTAAAATTGCTTGGAAATACTTGGCTAATCCATCTGAAGGAAGTTTGAGCATCCTGGGAAGGTTGTGTTATGTGTTGTTTATGAGGGAAACAAATGAGGAAATACAACTGCATCAGATTGGTTTAGTTGCAATCTACTGTGATTCACTCCTTGCTAATGAATATTTTAATTACTTTCAGCAGTCATCCCGAGTTCCTTTTGAGGAACTGATGTGAAATCTATATAATTCAAGGAAAAAATCTTGATAAGTAAGTGTCATTTCCTTAATGCTGTATTTATAACTGTCCAGGTAGACCCGAATGAACTGTCTCTGAACTGTCTCTTCTGTGAGTACCTTTCATTCTGTAATACAACATTAAAACACACAGCAATATCAACCTATGGAAGCTCCCAGGAAGAGAGGGATCAGTAACCAAGTAACCTTTTCTTTACCTGCATGTAAATCTGTGAATAAAATGCAGAATGCTTTTGGCTGAACTTCGGAAGTCTTTCAGCTTTCCTCTTCCATCTCTCTGTTGAGTTTATGGGCCTGGTAAAGTTGAGCCTGGGTGCTTCGATCATGTGTAAAAACCTAAGCATATTGATAAAACCGTTAGTTTTTAGGTGGCTTCTGTGATCTGTATTTTTTCCAAGGGAAGGAGTTATTTGCTGCCTGTGAGCTCTGTAGAGGTTTAGATTACTGAGGCTTAAACTGGTTGCATCTAACTGAATAAACACAGTTGATGCACAGAAGTATGGCAAGAGCCAACACACAACAACCAGCAAAGTTCCCAAGACCAGCCCTGCAGAATTGCATGACTACTTGCTATTCACAGCACTTTTATAAGGAAGAGAAATCCTTATTAAAACACATTCACATAAATACAAGTGCTGGCTTGTGGGAAAAGATTGATTGCAACACCTTAAAATGTTCTATTTCAGTTTGTGCACTGTTACATCTGTGTGAATTCAGACTAAATCCACAGCAGAGAAATAAGGAGGGATCTATTGCTCTGCTCTGATAATAATGCAACAACAAGTGTAATCTAAAAAGCACATAGTGACAGAAACAAGTATGGGGGAATACATTTAGAGGAAGAAATATGATTTCCGTGGAAGGAGGAATGCATTTAAAAGCACAGACCGAATCAGATATACTCAGAAACAAAAATACAGCAAAGATAAAGCTGCAGTGGCATAGAGCATATAATGGATGACTGTAGGTGGAATACTAAAAAAAAAAATCAATAAATGAAGAATTCACCTGAGCACAAACGCAGTTTACAGAAGGAGAAAAACATCTAGCAGGCAGAAACCAACAGAAAAAGCCAGTGTTTGCCCTGAAAGCAGGGAAGCATACATGTTTAATTCTGGTTGTATTTAGTCTTGCATCATAGCATTCTACATGAATCATTATTTTATTGTTTACTGGGAGAAATGTACATCTCCTTTACAGGAGTACAGCCCCTTCAGAACCTGTAGAGTTTTAACGGCATTACAGGAGCTGAATCTGGCCCATTACTAGTAAACTGTCTGAGCTCAGTCCAGAATCTGAATCGCACAACAGTATTTTAAAATGTGTAGCCTTTCTGCTATAACTCTGTTCTTGAAAATGCTTATTCAGGCAAGGACATGCCATAGGTCTGGTGCAGTAAAGCTATGAATATGCTCTCATCCTGTCTAAATACAATAGTAACTGTAGCTACATGTAAACTACACACTGTCACTGTTGTTGCGGGTTTTCATCAATATCTTATCCTTTTAATGCTTACTTTCAGTAAAAATTGAACATAATCTTTGAATGCAAGAATAAGCATATTTAAAATAAAGTCATGGTAATGCTAACATGTTGTAGAAACTGTCTGAAAGCAGCAGCTGCTTATACCTGGGCTGTAACTTACGCCCTAGTTTTGCCAAGTGTCAGGGTGTCAAAGCAAAACTTTACCCCTGCTTTGTGTCCTCTCTCTTCATCAGCCTGTCTCATGATCTCTTCCCTGTGCGTCAGTCACACTTGGGTCCTGACATTGGGGCATCAGACTGCCCCTGGGAAACTCCAAAGTCCAGATCACAAAAGCATAGAGGTTTCCCAACTCCTATTTACGATCCTGTCATGCCACTCAAACTACACCCTTGAAGTGGGCTCTTTTCTCACTTTCCCATACTTCTGGGCCTTTACACCACTTTTTGGTGGAACAGTCCATCAGCAGATGGCATCAGGCATCTCCACATGCCACAGAAGTGCAGTTTGTCACTGTCATTGCACCAGTATCAGCAGACCCCATGCGCATGTTTTCACATGGTCTTGAGGTCCATGTTTCGGTTTCCAAACACACACTGATGTCTGTGTGCAGTGTGACGTGCACAACTGAATAGGATTGAGATATATAAATAGCTCTGTGGCTTTAGCCCTGAGCGTGCTTAGGCAAGTCCCACAGCTTCAGGTTTAGTTCAAATTTTCTGTTTTTAACACTATAAATCTTCTAAAATAAACACCTTGAATCTTTCATTAGTGACAATCAATGACAGCAACTAACAAATCAGATCAACATTAAGTAGGCAAATGATGCTTCTAAATATAATTAATACTTTTTTCTAATAAATTAGAAAAATTCTGATTAATCTATTCCGATTAATTCCCATTAAAATTTGAACAATTTATTTGATGAGAGCTTTGTTAAGGAGTTCAAGATCATAAGTAATTTAGGAGCCTACATCCTAACCACACCTAGGCACATTTGAAAAAAAAAAAAAAAAAAGACCTGATGACTATCTTTTTGAGTTGGAGTTTATTTTAGGACTTTCTATGAAATGTTAATGCTAAATGATGGAGAAATGTGGCTGTGGCTCAAGACAATCAGTTGCAAACTGTCTTAGATTGCATCTGAACATGGAGCGTTTCCTTCCCTAGGATCAAGGTAAACAATGTGGAAGCATCGTGATGGCATGTTCTGCTATGATGTAGGTGCACACATTCCTTCCATCTCCTGTTACTCAGTTTGAAAGATATCAGTGTATGTGGTGCAGGGAGAGAGTCATAATACACTCCATTTTTCATGTCACTGAGCTAAACAAGCCAGTGTTTTATTCAGAAGGTAGTCTCTTCCCTTAGACTTTCATTAGCCCTTCACAACATCTTTTCCAGTTTAAGTTTTTGAGGAAAGGTGCCCAGAACTTTACAGCATATTTTAGGTGAAATTTTAACTGATACCTTGTGCAGTGGCACTGCTACTTCCATCATCCGCTGCATGCTAGGATTACAATATCATCTTCCACATATGCATCTTACTGATAACTCTGTACAACTACCCAAAATACACAGCTTCATCTTCTGTGATTCCTAACAACTGACCAGCTAATTTTAACATTCTTAGTTCCTAGGCACAAGACTTTCCACTTCTATGTTCCCCAATTTTAAACCATATCATCCTCTTTGACTGAAAGGAGACCTGAACTAAGTAGGAGTAACTGGAGTATGTCCCAAACATATGATGGTTGAAGAAATTCCAGCCTTACAAAAGGCAGGGGCTAATTTCCTAGAATTTCAATATAATTTGCATTTGTCATTGCTGGAAACACCCATATGACATTACGTTTTGTAGTCATTTGAAGACTATTCCCGCAAAGGAAGGTCAATCAAATTTGAAAACACAAATTATATGGAATAAATTCTTGTACTCCAAAAAAGGAATAGTAGCTACTGATATTCTTAAAATCAATTTTAATTAAATTAGCCTTCTAGACTTCATAGCCTCAGGTAAAGGTTTTGAAGCAATAGCTCCAAGCAGTGACTGTTTATATATTTCACATGGATTCTGTATGATCAGCATATTACTTTTTGAAATGGTAATGTTAACCATAAACCAGTAGCTTTTTAAAGCCCCGGTAGGGGGGCTGTGTTACTGAAAATACGAGTTAGTGTGATATGAAGACACTGGATGTTTCTGTCATGTACAGTAGCATGGAACCTGCATGCCTGTACATACAAATGCATGTATAATCTGTGTATCGGGTAGAAAAGACAAATCCTTTATATTTGTATTTAGTTACTATATTATCAGCAATCCATTTACGGACCCATTTGGAGTATTTCTACCATGTCATTTTATTGTAATAATAACACATACATCAATAATTCTAGCGAAGGCCTTTTCTAAGCATAAAATAAAACACTCCACTGGGGAAAGAGAGTCTGAATTCCAAGAAGGGCAATGCTTTTATTAGTGTAAATGCGTTTGTTACAGTTCGTTGTAAAAGATAACCAATCAACCATGTTTTTCAAATGCATCCATTCCCCTCATTACGACCAGATTTCTTTTCTCCCAGTTTAGCATCAGATGTTTTAATGTGCTCAGCATCCAGCAGCTTCTACTCTGAAGGCAAGCTGCTGGATTTGGGACCATGTAGAAAAGCTGACCGTATAGGAATGGATTCTTCGTGATATGAACCTGGATAAACGTGAAAGAGATAATGTAAAACCACATGAAGTACAAATTGCACATATGTTTAGTTTCTGAGTTTGAGACACCATTTGCTTTTTGTTGTTTTATATAATTAATGATTTAGTAATTCAGTTTCCACTAGTAGCTGGTAATAGTAATTCTAATTAGAAAAAGATACAAACTTACCGTCATCATAAAAATAGAAAATCGTGTAGAAGAAGCACCTGTTTGCACAAATACGAACAGAATCAAAATTCACTATAGCACACTAAAATAGATGAATAATTATTTTTAGCTTGTCCACTGCTCTATGTTGGCATGCAATGTGGTTTTAGATACCTCTTTCTCATCTAGCAGAATTTGAACTATTTACAGGTTTTATACCATGCAGAAAATCTGATATTTGGTTATGAGCAGAGCCATTTTGTCTACATACTGTGAATAAAATCAGGTAATTCAATAGTAAACCAAACATGCTTAAAATTTAAACTGCTAAAAGAATTTATCTGGGGGTTGAATAGGTATTTTAAAGTCAAGTATTTCCTCTTTACTGGTGATCATTGCTCTGTGTGTGAGGTGATAGCCTAACCAACTTTGCATTTGGTGTGAATAGTGCAACTTCTTGATTTGTTTGAGATTATGTTGCTTGTGCAACAATTATCAAGAGTTCAGCTTTTCCTGATCAAATCACCCTAGAAACCTATCACTCCCTCTTTCTGCAATGCATTTTGTAGCTCCAGAGAGTCCAGAGACTCTCCAGCATGCTGCCATGCAGAGCAGCAGCCTCAGCAGGGACAGGGCAGACAGAGGTCTGCCAGAAATACGGATGTAAAACTGGCAGCTACTCCCTTGCACAGCAGCAAGACCCTGCGTGTCAGGCAAATGGCGCTGCCTGCCTGCAGGCTTGCATTGTGGTAGCCAGCTGGGTGGCCGCAATTTGTCCCTGGGCACGGCAGCAAGTCCAAGAGGTGCCCTGTCAACAACTAATCCAAATTCCAGGGCTACATATGTAGGTGAGAGTGGTGGGGAGGCTGCATGAGGGTCTATGGGATTGGAGGTCCCATTGTGAGGAGACAGGCATAACTGAGCTGAGAAGATCGTTCTGCAGGGGATTTATAGTTAAAGTTCTGTCTTCTAACGTAGACCAGAAATCTATGTAATCGTTGTGTTGTGTTGTGTTAAAAACGGTAAATGCACTGCTTTAATTGGGGTTTTAACCAATTTAAAAATCTTTCAACATGTAAAAAACATTCAAATAAAATGTTGCAGTTGGAAAGTAAGGTCAACAATATTACCCTTATCAATCAACATAAATTAGAAAGAACACAGTTCTGACTTTGAGCTCCAAAGTAATTTAAATTTCACATAGGCTAAATATATCTATCATCTGCAACCAATATTTTCACTTGGAATAATCTATCACTTGTGTTTATTTGCTAACTTTACAACTACAAAATAGATATTTTAGCTATCTGATTCATTGCAGTGTCGTTTGCTTCAAAGGCATTTTACCTCTATTTTACAAAAATCTAATTTTTTCATGTTCTTATTCATGCTATGCATATACAAGTATCGAAAGGTAATAATTAGATGCATCTGCTTACATTTGCCAGGAGCAGATGTTAGACAAATTAAAGTGAACATAACTATCACTCAACATCATTAAAGAAGTGACTCTATAATAATTTCTGAACTTTGACAGGCAGTTAAATATTCTACATTGGCATATTTGTGCTATTTGCAAAAATCTCATGTACAAAATCATCTTCACATGCAGTTGAATCAAAAATGATTTTGTAAGTGTTTCAGGTCACAACTTCAACTTCCTTTCCCCCTGGAACGATAAGTTGTCAGCCCCGACAGCAATGCTTATTAACACCACAGGACAACCACATCAGCTCGTGAACAGCACTGCAGATTCCTAAATGACTTAATAGCGAACTCCAAGAAGATAAGGACATGAGAATGGCATTATGAAGTTAGACCAGAAGTCTGTCTTTCTCAGTATCCAGTTTCCAGCTGTGGGCAATGGTGAAGGCTTAAGAAGACTATAAAAGTTGGATGAGACTGAATTGTGGTATTTCTTTGATATTCTCCCAGCATCAAACTATGAAACTGCTCAGGGGCTTCCCGGGACCTCTGTGTAATTTTTTGTGTCAAACAGTGGGTAAGAACTGCCCAGTTTAAACATGCACATCCATACATGTATGCATGAAAGTAGAGTATCCTTTAGTTTGTTTTGAGACCGACATCTGGTAGTTTCTTTTGCTGCTGTCTGTGTCTTATAAGTGAGAAGCTGTGAAGAGCTGTCGGCCTCCTCCACAACATCATTACAGATATCTGCAATATATCTGTTGCTTCTTTTCCCAGCAGAAAAGTGCTTGCATGTTTAGTCTGTCTTTATATGGGAGATGTGCTGTGCTTCCCATTCCCCTTGCTGCAGTTCCTGGTACCTTGTTATGCTCTTTCCTGTTAGGGACAGGGACGAGAACTGCTTGGCAGTATTTAATATGTAAGTAGGCTGAAATGATGCAGCGCAATGATTTTTCCTTTTTTTTCTATTTCTTTTCCACACAGTCTTAATGTGCTGTTTGCTTATTTTGACTTTACAGAATATTGAACCGATCTCTTCATAAAACTGCCGATTCTTCCTGAGTGGCCATGGTTAGCTCAGAACCTACCATTTAGTGCATAGTTGGGACTGGGTTTTCCCCATCTGCATTACTTCACATCAGTATTGAATTTTACTTATCACTCAGGCATTCAGAATGCTGCTGTCCTTCTGCACCTCCTCACACTCACAACTTTCATTTTTATTATTTGGAGAAATGTAGCAAATATAAACATCATAATGTGCATCCCCTGTCTATGGCATTTATAAGGAAGGAGGATGAGCAAAATGGAGTCCTGTGCAGATCTCCATTCAGGTCTACAAGTGACCTCCCACTGTGGTGAAAACAGACTGCTAGGCTCTGTTGTTTGTTTCTTGTCTTTTACATGGTCATTAATCCATGGCAAGAACTGCTTTCTTGTTCTACAAGGCTTTCTTTAAGACCATTTGATGATTTATAAGAACTGTTTATGCCTTTAGCAGATTATTGCCTATGTGATTTTGCCTTGCTTTTCTATGTTTATCTTCTTACCTATTTTTTCTCCTTTGGCTGTGACTTCTTCATCTTTTTAGTTCTAATAACATTATTTACCTGAAATTTTAAACATTCTGGGTTTTGTTTGTTTATTATTCAACAGTTATTTTTGATACGCAGAAGTTCATATTACGATGACTATGAACAATATTTTCTCCAACTTGGAAATGAGCAGCCTCATTTTTATGCATTTTGCTTTTTGAAATTAAATACTATTTTTATGTCATTTTAGACTTTTCACATTTTTTAAAAGTGATTTCCAAATTCCATCGGGGTTATGGAGCAGCTGTTCTGTCACAGCATTTTGACCCGTGACTTGCACACTGCAAGAGTGTCTTGCCTTGTTTCAGCTTTCACTGAAAGCTCCTCCATGAATCAGTCATTTATGGTGTCATTTAATCTCTGCATCACACCCCAACCTGACATTTACCCAGTCTATGTGGGGGTGATTGAAGTTTCTGATTACTAATTTGTTTTTTTCTTTTTTCTATCTTTTAAATCTCTCTTGGCACCTCACTGACACCATTGTCATCCTGATTAGGCAGTGACAACTTATTTCTAATACTTATGTAGGCCGTGTGTCTTAATCCATAGAGATAATGTGTAACATTCAGAACAGTTAACTATCTGATGCAAAGCTTTCTTTAACATACACAAGATCTTTCTTTTGCTTGCCTGCGTAGTTTGTTTTACATTACAGGTTTCCAATGACTGCTTTCCTTCCATCAATATTCTCACTTAAAACTGAGTATCCTAGTTTCTTCATCTTATTTTAAAAATTCTGGCATTTCAGTAGTAGCATGTATGCATTTGATCTGGTTGCTTATTTTTCTGTGCTGTCTTTACTTGGGTTTTTTGGGTGCAGAATGAGCTTAACTTGTGTCCTAGATGGGTTTTACCAGCTTCTGTCTTACTTTTCCCCCAAGGATATAAAGCTTTTGTAATTTCACTCCTCTATAGTTCATTCCCCAAGCCAGATTTTCTTCTGCACCTGTTGGCTTTTCTGTAGTCTTCAATTCAATCTCCTTCTCTGGTGACCTTTCTGGGTTTTAGTTACAGCAGCTTCAACTGAATCATATTTTTGCTATACAGAATTTGTGCAAAGTTTGTCCGGTTCTTCATGAATCTCGACCCTTTGTTCCTACACTGTAGTCTGGAGGACTGATTCTCCAGCCAGCATGGAAAAGCACTGCTGGAGCAAGAGCAGAGGTAGATGATCAAGGGTTTAATTTTTGTATTTGAGGAGGCCATCTGATTATCATAACTGAGATGCTCTGCAGAATACTAATCTCTGGATGAAAGCCATGGTATCTAATGTACCTTACTCACATTCCTTTACTGAGCCACGTTTTGTTCGCCCAAAGGTCTCATGGGGAAAGGTATTTCTTGCCTGTTAAATGCACTTTTCTGCTTCTGAGGTATTTGACAATAGTAGATCAATTAGGTAAATAATTGAGCAGTGGTTATAGGCTGTACCTGTGGTGGGGAAGACTCTGGTTCTTTAAATAACTGGTCTGCGTCTTTACTTTTGAATTTGAGGAGCGCCTTTGAAATCAGTGCATCCAGCTAGCACAGATTTATGTGAGTAATTTTGCTGCAGGAGAAGCATTACTTACAGCAGAGTAACTGTCTAGTGAGAGAAAACCACTTTCTGTAAGGGAGGTATAGAAACTGAGTTTTACATTCTTAATGTTTTCACCACTTTTCCAAGGAAATAAAAATATTTGCCTTCTGTTCTTCCAGTTGATACCACACTAGGAGGAATGTTGCAATACACAAGTAGCCCGTCCTACATTCAAATACTTGAAGTGAACACATGGCAGAATGTATTTGCAGTTTTTCATCTTTGCAGGTATCTTGTACTGCACATACGTGTTGAAGCTGAAAAATAGCCTTGAGGAAAGTATTGTCACTGTATGTAGATAATAGAATCATAGAATCACAAAATGGTTTGGGTTGGAAAGTATTTTAAAGATCATCTTTAAAAGTTTAATACAAGTTTTAAAGTTCCACCCCCCCTGTCATGGGCAGGGACATCTTCCACTAGACCAGGTTGCTTAAAGCCCCGTACAGCCTGGCCTTGAACACTTGCAGAGATGGGGCATCACAGCTTCTCTGGGCAACCTGTTCCAGTGCCTCACCACCCGCACAGTAAAAAATTTCTTCCTAATATCTAAATCTGCCCTCTTTCCGTTTAAATCCATTCCCCCTTGTCCCAGCACTACACTTGCTGATAAAGAGTCCCTCCCTGTCTATCCTCGTAGCCCCCCTGTGGATACTGGAAGGCTGCTATAAGGTCTCCCCAGAGCCTTCTCTTCTCCAAGCTGAACAATCACAACTCTCTCAACCTGTCTTCATGGGAGAGGTGCTCCAGCCACGTGACCATCTTTGTGGCCCTCCTCTGGACCCACTTTTGAGTAGGTCCATGTCCTTCTTCTGTTGGGGGCCCCAGAGCTGAACATGGTACTCCAGGTGGGGTCTCACCAGAGCAGAGGAGAGCTGAATCACCTCCATCAATGTGCTGGTCATGCTTTTTTGGATGCAGCCCAGGATGAGGTTGGCTTTCTGGGCTGCGAGTGCACGCACATTGCCGGGTCATCTTGAGCTTCTCATCCAGCAGTACCCCGAAGTCCTTCTCCTCAGGGCTGCTCTCAATCCACTTGTCACCCAGGCTGTATCCATGTTTGGGATTGCTCTGACCCGGGCACAGGGCTTTGGACTTGGCCTTGTTGAACTTCATGAGGTTCACACCTCATGGTGTTCATGGAGGGAAAGCAACCAACACATTATCCACTAGAGCATCACTTTTTCTCTAAGTATCCTAAATAGATAAAAACCCTGCGGAGTGCCCACTGTCATCAGAGAACTCTGCTTTTAAAAATTCAGCTATTAAAACTGGAAGTTTAAGATTTGTGACTAAATATTGTTTCATGTTGGTGGTTTAGACTGTCGTCTTTGCAGCTTCAGGAGTTAGGCAGTGTTGCGGTTTGGAACTCTCCTAATTTTTCTTGATGCAGTGTCACATTTTGATTCCCTGATTCCAAAAGCTATTAGCAGATTTGTGCAGGGTGTTCAGATCATGTGCAGGACGGGAGATGCTCCCTCAGCAAGACATTTCCCTTTAAAATCGCTCACAACTTATTTTTTTCAAAGGTCACTGGCAGGGCACGTGCTCTTTCCCCCTTCTTTCACAAGTCTCTGTACAGAAAGAGGTTTGGGGAGCGGGGGGTTGCCTTTCATGTATGCTTGTAATATTTCCTCTTGGATGCAGCGTTTGGCTTCTTTTACCCATTTATTTATTTTGCGCTTTATCAAGTTTTATGAACATAGCCATGTCACGAGATGGGTTTATCCTACCCGCAGTAATGAGTTTTTAGTAAATTCATTGTTTTCCTTTTGGCTTAGCTTGCATCCCAGTTTTGTTCCTGCAGGATGTAAAGTTGGATATAGCATTACTGATGGTGTGAAAGGGCAAACCAAGGGAAGCTAGCAGCGTAAGAAGTGTGTCTGGAGGGAGCAGGCTGTGCAGGGCAGTGCACTGGTCACCTTTCTGACCATTGGCCATTGTGGAGAAATCTCTTCTGGTTTATTTCCTTATTCAAAAATGAACACATAATATCTTGGTCCAAAATAACTTGATGTTTACATATGAAGAGCCACGGTTGCTGCGGACACAGTGGAGGCTCCCCATGGAGGGCAGCAGGGCAGGGCCTGGTGGGCAGGGCCTGTCCCACCCCCAGCCCAGGGCAGCTGGGGCACTGGGGCAGCCCCAGCCCCGGGCATCGGGCACCTTCCCCGGGGAAAGGGATGGAATGGGACATGGGCCTGTGGGTGGGCTTGGCATGGTGGGGCCCACGACCAGGCAGGGCAGGGAGGTGGGGAGCTGGAGGCTGGCCCTGCTGTGGTGGTGCCAGGGCTGATGGCCCCGGGTGCTGGCATGGGGTGCCGGGCCTGGGCAGGGTGGGGGGGAGCCCTGGGGTCTGGCAGGGCCAGCAAGGTCTGGGGGTGCCCTCCAGGCCTGGCACACCTACATGGTGCGTGCTGTGATACTGAAAAATACACAGATCGTGTTTAAGGTTCTGCATTTTAAAAGCATTGGATGGCCAATGTGTTCTCACTCTCTTTCTCAAAGGGCGTTTTGTTCATGGTGTCTGCCTTGAATGGGATTTCCAGTAAGAATATCTGGTGGTTCAGGTAATCACAGACAGCGAGTAGAAATCTGGGTGTCAGCCTTGCTGCTCTAGTGCCAGCGACATTGGCTGGCTCCCAGAGTCAGCAAATTAATAGGTTTGGAGGTGAGAAAATTTTAAAAGTTCTCCCCACAGTGAAGTAAAAATTTCTTTTTCTAACCAAAAAGTGTAGATGTGAACAGATTTCTGTTTTCACCCAAGTGCATGTTTCCCTTAGTTCTCTCTTCCTAAATATAGCTTTATTTTATTTGTTGACTCTGGAGTTATTAAAAAAATATCATACAAGTTCTGGAGTGCCTTTAGGAAGGTCTTCTTACAATTCTATGATGACAAAAAGACTGCAGACTTTCCAGTCTGAAATAGAGGTTTGCCAAAAATTGTTTTGGATTGTTTTCATGTTCAGTCATAGTAAATAAGAGAGGGATGGACCTATATATTTATGGTCACAGTATTTAGAGCATATCTCTGTATGCTCAGCTATGGAGTCTCTGTCTCCGTAACTGCTGCCCTGGAACACCTTGCAGATACTAAAAGAATTATGTATGAGATAGTCTTAAGAAATAGGAAGACCTGAACAAACATGACAAATAATAACAACTTACAGGGATTTCTCTTAAGTTTTGTTTTTCCTTCCAGATATTTACTGATAACTCAACTAATGCCAAAGAGAGATACAAGTTGATACGTTTATGGAAAGATCAAAGTAGAAGTCTGAGAAGTCTTTCATTCTCTACAATGGGTACCTGGTAGATCCCAAATTTTTGGCCTCTGTTCATATCTCACCACTAAAAAAACCAACCCATAAAGTTTCTAGGACAGTAGACTGTTCCTCCAGCTCATTGGTGGTACATCCTGCTACTGTGTAGGAGGCACAATCCATTAGTTGTCAGTTCCCATCTCTCTAAGGTCCGCTGCCTAAACCGTGGGAACCAGCTGACAGCTGATAAAGGTCATTTTTTTTCTTCCCTGTAGGTTGCTATCAGGATTTCAATTAGTGCAATTAAATGTACCTGTTTTCTTGAGGTCCTGTCAGCTCTAAAATAAATAAATTTGTGCTTCATGAAGCAAGTTCAATGCCTCACTGAGCCTAGCATTATTTTTCTTTCTTATAAGTCTTTTTTTGGTTGGTTTTTTTTTTTGGTTGTTTTTTTTAGGATATTTGGTGGGTTTTTTTCTGACTTTATCTCTTTTAGAGTTTCCAGGTATATAATCTAAACATTTGATATTTCTATTTCTATTCCTCTTTTTTAGGAGGGCTCCATCAACCACTGAATTTTGTGTTCTCTCTGTCCATCTTCAAGTGGATTTTGATTGCAATTTGCTGCAATCTTTGCACAGTTCTTCAGGGGTGTAGTGAAAGACTGTATTTCTTTTAGCTAGCTTTCTGCCACCTGATTAGAGAGTGTGATAACCCTCGATTTGTAAAGGTGTACATTAGTTTTTCTTTGATTAGTCTTTTGGGAATAGACACTCCTGATTACTGAGAAGCCTATGGTGTTGTAATACCTGTGATAGTCTGAATCCGAGAAGGAATTTTTAAGTATTCCCCCCCTACTCCCTTCTATCAGGGATTAAATGGCACAGACTGACTTCTTATTCTTCTGACTTATGTCCCTAACCTGAAATATTTGCAGGAGCTTTGTTCCTTCTTTCTCTGTGTTCATGAGACACCAAAGCTCAGCCCAAGCACTTGCTTCCTTGTCAGCTGGTGTCCTCTGATGTTCAGATGAGATAACACCCCAGGAGCAGGAAGGCATCCCTGTCAGTTTGTTGTGGGTGGAGGAACACAGAGAGAGAAAAGCCAATATTCAGCTTTTGAAGAGCAAGCTCCCGTGGCCATGGCAGGAAGGTGCCACGGGGCAGTGCCCACCAAGGGTGCCCAGCTGTTCCCTTCATTCCTGTTGAGAAGCTTCTCTTCTGTTGCAGTGACCACTGCCTGTCTCCGAAAAGCTGGGGAGAAGCTGCTTTGGCTGGTTGCTATGTCAACCATGCTCACTTTGCCTGCAGAAAACTGAACACTGGTTGGTATGGCAACCCTCCTCAGAGCACCCACAGATGCTCAGTGGGGGACAGGCTCTTTGGACAAGGCACTGTGGTTGCAGTGGAGATGGGGAAACTTGTGCCAAAGGGTATGAGAGGACAGGAAAGACCCATGCAATCATACATTTATTTGGAAAACTGTTTTGTAGCATCAAGTGGGTTCTTGGAGGCTGAATATTTCCTTAGAACTATTTATAACACCATCCTTGTGTGTTTCATGGAAGAGGAAAAAATCATGGTAATTTGGTACAAAGAATACTGAGACAACATGGATCTATGGAGGGTCACACTGAAACCAGTGTAATTGAGCTGCTTTAGCACTGCATTTTCTTAACAGAAGAATATTTTAGCCACATGCTTGGGAAAATATGTGCCATGTTCTCAAACTGTCACAGTTGTAGGGGTTTTGAATAGTGTCGGAGAGAAGCCTGAGTCAGGATCTTATAGGTGGGATGAATCTTTACTATAACATCAGGTAGATCAAGAAAGGTTAGAGAAAGGTGCTTTGGTGGAGTAGAGTGGATGTGTTGTGTCTGTGTGCATGTGCATGTCTCCTTCACTAAGGCTGCTCATGAACTACATCTAACACCAGAGAGGTTTTGGTCAGGCCGTTTTCTTGTGAAAGACTTTGCAGGACAATAGGCTTTGGTGATTTTCTCCATTTGCTGACAATTAAATAAGTAATAGTATGGTTTAGACATTGGGCAAATCAAAAATTCAACAGGTAAAATATAATGTACATTTTTTCTTTCATATGAAAGTCACTGAAGTTTTTGAAAATTTTGAATAAAAAATGTTTAAGTGATCATCTTGCACAACTGAACAGTATTGCTAGTAAATTCTGTCTTCCTAAGGTGAGCCTTTCTGAATACATCTATTAAATTAGCTATGTGAATTAATGAGTGCATTAATCTGTTTCTCGGGTCTTTTCTGTGTATGGTAGGGGGACAAATTTACAGTTTTTCTGTCAAAGCATAGGATTCTTGAGTTTGGCCTTGCAACTCACTTTGGGCTTATTGGGAAGAATGTAACTCAATCATCATGCTTCAGAAATAGCCCCTTATACTATAGCCATATCTAATTTTTGAAATTGTGTGGAAGGTGAGGGAAAGGACCGTGAAGATATACAGACAAAGGCATGTATCTTCAGTACGTCTTTTTACCCACTGAATGAGTATTTACTTTATTAACTCATCAGAAATAAATAATCCAAAAGCTGGTGGTAATAATCACATTTGTCTGTTGGTTGAGAAAACAAGAATGTAAATTTACATCCAAATGCAAATCTAAAACAGAAGTCTGTGTTTCAAGTAGATGCAAGACTGTCTTCCCAAGCAGTGGAATAGTTCTTTTTGCATATTTTTTCCAATATTTCCAGCAATTTTCAATGTATTTATTTATTTGACTTTTTTTTTTTGCTTAACTGCCATATTAACAGTATTCCATCATAATTATTAATTGTCATGTTCTATCTAGCAGTCATTTTGAAGAATCAAAACATCTTTACAGATAATGGAAAACTTTAACATCCTTGATATATAACACAGTAAGACTGTAAACAATGATAGTTACTTTTACAGCATTATTGCTCCTGTAATATTGTTTATTTTGATAGTCAAACTGTATTTTTAAATTTTTCTTTCCCTTTTATTGAGTGCAGGAGAGAAAAGCTAAAGATAACATAAATAAAGCTATAGAAAACAAATTATTGTTTGCTTTTAGTATTACAGGATATTAATATTTATTGTTCATTAGTCCTATAGTCAGTGTATCAGGTACTGTACAGTAGCATACTATAGTACATTCTTCCTGTCTGGAGTGGATTTGTAGTTACATCATAGTTGTACTTCCTACATGGTATGTTCAGTCTGTGGAGAGACAAATATCTTAGCTTTAATTAGCTTAAAAATGTCATTGTTAGCATATACAGTATTTGTGAGTCTCTATAATTCTTGCTTAAGATGTTTTGAAATCACAGATAATACATAGGAAGAACACAGATGCACTATATTCTATTGAAGTTGTGGTGTGAGGCTCTTTACCACTGTATCTAAATTCCTTCCCAAGTATTATATATTATTTGAGGTTGGGTTTTGGGGGTTTCTCCCTCCTTCTCCCAGGGCAAACTATGTTGAAAAAGTACCAGCACACCTTTCTGTGTGCCTTTCCTATACATTAATGGCATTGTTCAGTGCTAGAAAGTCAAGGATGCTTGTCACCGTTCTTTATCCTTGTAAGATGTTCCATGGTCTTTGAATACACAAAAGAAAGCTTATGTTGCCTGCACAGCCCAGCTATTCCCATTTTGAGGACATTTCTCTTGTACTTCAGAAGCACCATGTTTGTCCTGTCGGGGCTTTGAGTGCTTTTTGTTACTGAGCTTGACCTGAAGTGTCTATTACTGTGAGGAACTGGGGAGGGAAAGGAGGACCTTCAATGTGGCATGGTATTGTAAAGGAATAAAAAAATGTGATTATGGAGGTCTTTGCTGCTGAGAAAATTGTCTGCTGCTCTGTGCAGTTGTTAGAATTTCTAAAAGCTGGCAGATCTGTGTCATCTTTGACACAGAATAGCACCCTAATACAGTAGTTGTAGTGGGATTAATTTCTTCTGGATTTAGACATATACCCTCTTAACCTCTATATCACAGCTAGTCATCATAAGCTCCCTTGGAGCAGGGTAGCCTTTAATAAACTTTGTCGACCGCTTACCTAGGGGTAAAAGTCCATTTTCTCATTTTACCTGACAAAAAATACCTAATACATTTTTTCCAGTCCACACTCAAACCATTTTTGCATTTTTCTCTGGAGTATAGAAAAAGGGAAAACTTCCTTTATGGGTACAAAGCCTAGCAAATTATGTAATCAAAGAGTGAGAGCTGACATCCTTATGGGTTTTAATAAGCTTAACTTCTTCTGGTGGTGACTCTGGTAGAGCCACTGTAAGGAGCTGGCCTTTCCTGCTCTTTTTATCACTCCTTGCACAACCAAGCAGTTTCAGTGTGGTTCTAATATGAGTTTGTTGCTGCTGGTTACTTTGAGGTGATTGGGAAAAAAGTGATGGCGAGCAAGCGTGGTTTATATTAATTCTTTCTATCCCATCATCTTCAGTGCAAGTGAGACTGGCAAAGCACAAATGTACAGTGATCCTTCAGGGTGTGTGGTAGCACACATGCTTTCTTGGGCACTCCGTTTCTGCCCTTTCTGTTGTTCAAAGTGCAGAGTGGGGTTGGGCATACGTGTTAGTGCAGCTGGGTAGTATATTGCCATTGCAGATGCTGCTGCTTGTGCATTTTCCTTAGTAGATACCAAGCGAAGAACTGAGAATGAGCTGATGTTTTGCATAAAATAATGTACTTTTAAAAAAAAACCAACAACTTTTTGTGGTATCATTGGTTTCAATACATGCAAATATAGACATATACATTAGCAGACATATAGATGTGTGTGGGGGGGTATTTAAAGTTAAGAGGAAATAAGAAGGTTAATTGGGAAAGCACTAATGACATTGTACCTTAGAGGATGTATTTTTGAAGTTTATCTTTCAGTCAAGACACTGAAAGTTCTTGATAATTTGCTGGATGTTTCTGTGTGTAATTTGTAAACTTTTTTTCACTGTTGTTCCCTGCCATAGTAAATTTTATTATTTAAAAGTAAAATGACAATTACTGCTTGTATTGTTACATATGTTTTATTTAGCTAGTTAATTACTCCATTTATTAGCTGTTAACGTGTTTTATCTAAAACCAAAGGAAGAAGGAGGCTAGCCTAAAGCTCTCTTCTGTTCAAATATACTGCTTCTCTTATATTTTGGTGCTAGCTGGTTCACTTCTTTCAATGCTGTGCAGTGTCACCCCATTTCTTTATTTCTTTTTTTTTGTTTTTTTTTTTCATTTTTTTGTGTATATACTGCATATTTATACATAGTGAGCTTTTGGTTTACTGCTCTTGTGTCCACAGCTTTTATAATCCCTAGTTTCTTGACATGGGTCTGCAAACTATTATAGAAGCCAAGCACAAATTTTGAACATTAATAGAAACAAGCTTTGATTAAGATGAAACAGAGCCAGTAGAGGATATTTGTTCTAATGCATCAGTGTTAGAAAATTGCGGAGAACATGACAAGAGGTGTGGTCTTCCTGATGTGCTAATGGGAGTGAGGCAAGTGCAACCTGTGTAGTATGTACCTCGTTCACTGATGAGCAGGGACCGTTAGTCCCACCAAAGGAAGCCGCTGACAAAAAGGTCGGAGCACATTCTCCTGAGCAGTCATGTTGGATTTGAGTTTTGAGGACTGAGTTTCCTTCCAGGCAGTTCCACATGGGCTCCTTTTTCCTATCACTGGGACCTTTTGTTTTCAGAGGTCTCCTATTAGTTTCCTAAAATGAGAACAGCTTGTCCTTGATATCTCTAATAATTTATTTTTCTAAGCAATTAAACTTGATTTCTTAAAGCTATAGCAGCTTCCTCATTAAAGAGAATGAATCACTGCATAAAAAATGCAAAGGCCTTGAATGTGAAAGGTTTGCTCAAGTTTCATTTGATTTCAAGTAAAGGCTGTAGGGCTTGAGGAAAGCAGGGCAGGATCAGTGCCTGAAATTGCGTTGTCTCCACATGAAACCTATTACAAGAATAGACCATTCCCAACAGCCATACTTAGAGAGCCTGAGCATCCTTTTCCCAAACAAGCAGCCAGCCTGAGGGGTTTTGCATCACCAGCTTGTAGAACCAGATGCAAATGCAGGTATCCTGTGGCTTGTACACCTGCTGCTAAATATTTAAATGTGTATGGAGATCACATAAATTTCTTAGTGTTTTGTGAAGATTTTCATGAGAAGTTTTATCATTTAGAGCACTTCTGTAATTTGAAAATCAGAGTTTTCATGGCCTGTACTTACCGTCCCATTATTTTCATTGTTAAATACAGCAGTATTATCATACCAAAAAATAATGTTTTCCTTAATTGTAAATGTTCATTTCCATATATAAGAAAGTTTTATTTTCAGATGTTCACCTTTTTTATTTCATACATAAAAATAGGCTTTCTAAAAACAAAAATGTCCTTCCCAACCTTGAAAGTTATGAGGGAAAGAAAAGACAAAGGTTTTTCTTTTCTAACTGGAAATCTTGCATTTCATGTGTTGGGGTTTTTTTTGTTTGTTTGTTAAATTTTGCCGACATTTAACTTTAAAATGTTCCCAGACATTTTTTGTTTGTTTTTTAAAACATCATGAAGCTAAAGAATGAGGTCTATTGTGAAAGACTTTGAAAGTGTTTCAATATAGTGTTATTACAACATGATGAAGTCATGTTAGCAAATTCTGAGATTAAAGAATTTTAAAATGGATGTTTTAGGCTTCTGTATCTACTTTTAGGCTTTTATGTTAGTGATCACAGCTCATAGCAGTCATCATGAATCTTAATTGACAAAATCATGGAAACCAAACATTGACTTTAGTGGGACTTTACTACCGTTTACAGTTCTAAGTACCAATGTAGCCGGTTGGTGAGAAAACCTTTATGTCACTGAAAGATACAGTCTCACCCAAAGGCACATGTATAAACACTATCTTTGCAGCTTATTTTTGAGACAGAAATTTGCATACCGCTTCAAAATAGTTTTAATGTTTTTCCATTATCTATAATTTTTAAAAATAGGGAAGATAGCAGTATTTCCCTATTATCTCATTTATAATCCCACAAAAGTTATAATTTCAAGTAGTTTTCAGGGGAACTACATGAAAGAAAAGGAGGAGCAGGACAAAAGATACCAATACTAGCTGAATTTCTTAAGAATTTAGATGTTCCCTTACACTGGAGTGATATGTGAATTATTAAGTAAAAATGTCTAGGTGAACCTGCTTCTGCATGGGGTTGAACTAGATGGCTTCCAGAGGTCCCTCCCAACCCTGTCCATTCTGTGATTAGAATTATTTAATAGGTGATAGGAATATTTAATGTTTTTATTAAGCATTTATTTTCAGAAACATATATACAGTTAAATCAAACCAACAGCAAAATAAGCCAGGAACAGGGGAAAAAATATTGTTCTAGTTAAACCAAATATGATTGACTGTTGTGCTTCTCTTTCTTTCCTTGCCAGGATTACACTTTGACTATGTATTTTCAACAGTACTGGAGAGATAAGAGGCTGGCTTATGCTGGCATACCTCTCAACCTCACGCTTGACAACCGAGTGGCAGATCAACTCTGGGTGCCTGACACTTACTTCTTAAATGACAAGAAATCATTTGTGCATGGCGTTACCGTGAAGAATCGAATGATTCGCCTTCACCCGGATGGAACGGTGCTTTACGGCCTCAGGTCTGTACTGCCATGATGAAGATTTCATCACTGTTGTTATGTATTGTTGATATTAGCTTCCTGGTACAAGGTTATTACAAACATTGGGTAGCGTATTATGTAACCTTCCCTGTAACTCTGAAAGATGCCTGTAGAAAACAAATGACACACTGGATGTTTCTTAATTTTGCCAGAAGCGCCTTCAGTCAGGTTTTATCTGTTTCTGGAGAGTCACCATATCTGGAAAGCCCACTGGCTACAGGAAGCAGAAAGGCAGCATTAACTGTAAACCTGAAAATTTTGTCCAGAATACAGGCGGTAAGATTGAATGTGGATGCTTATGTTGTCTCTTGATGTGTCTGTAGTTAATAAAGGAAAAGCTGCAAGCAGCCCTGGTTGAATGGAGTCAGCCACAGTTAAGACCACGACTGTGGGTACCTTCAGTGATTTCTACAAGCATGAATCAGCACTGCAATGTGTTGTATTTCAAACCAGAGGTACAAAGTGATCTTACATTATCCTACTTTCTACCTATTTTAGGCTTGACCTGTGTTTTCTATGCTTTCTGTCATAGCTTTTATGGTTATGAATGCTGAAAAATCCTTCCCTTAAACTTAACTACACCAGCAAAACTCTTAATGGAAGACTGTAGTATCAAAAAGTTGCTTCCTTTGGACGGGTTACTCCATTTGCTCCAGTGGTTTAAACTGTACCAGTAAAACAAGTCTTTGTCAGTGGAAGCTCCATTTCAAAAAATACAACTTTCTTGTATTTTTAAGCATAGATGGTACTCAAAGCTGCTGCACGTAGGTGGTGCAGGGTAAAGAGTCCCCAGTATAAAAATGGATGAGATCTGAAAGGCGATGCAGGTGGATTATGTGTCTAGTATTATTATTTTACCTGCTCTTATTTTTTATCAACAGTTAACTTTTTGCTTGATTTGGGTCTTGTCCCCTCACCTCTTTAACTCCTATTACATATCATATATGGGCTATAATTGGATGAACCCTTCTAGACAAAATAAAAATAGACTCAGCCTAATATGAAACTTTACAGGAGTTTAGGGCGTTCAGGAAATACTGTCTCATAATTAACTGTTTTTAGCAAAAAGAGGCTTTCACCTCGCATGTTATTGACGGAGTATGGAACACTTCAGGTTTACCGTTCTTTCCACAATTACTTAAATTTCAAAATATGATGCATAATATTTTTGTTTCCTTTATCTCAAGAACCATCCCCACCACCAATGTAATAAAAAAAATGATGGAGGTTAGAACTCTTGTGATCGTAATAATGTATAAAAGTCTTTCTGTTACTCTCAAAACATTTTGAGTCATTCAGGTGAGGAATATCTGTCATAAAATAGTGTATCTGAGTAAGTTAGCTTCCTCTTCTGCAAAATGTAGATGTCCACAAGCAGATTACATTTCACTTGATAATATTTGCTTAGCAGTGGCTCATGTGTGCCATACTTCTTTCCATTCCCTTTCCTCTAAAAGTATGCAGTATCCAGGGTCATATATCCATGCCATGAAGCAGCTGAGTTACTTAATGAAAAATGACTGCCTGAAATTAAATCTTGGCGAGATATAGGACATTGTGATTGGAAGGAAGAAAATATCTGAGCCTTAGCCCCATTGATTTTAGACTTGCGCTTTTTGCAAAGCAGTTCCGCAAAAAATAAATAGCAAAAGTGATCCCGAGGCTGCACTGGCTCTATATTGTCTTCAGAACAATGTAGAATTTATCAGTTTTGAAAGACTTGACCTTCAGTTATCCAAGATTTCTCTCTACTTCAGAGAAAGCTGTTTGCTACTACAAGCAAAAATCTATGAGTTGGGGAATGGAACAGTAGCTTTTTGAAGTTCAACCCATTTCTGAGGAATTTTTTTCTTTGGGCACGACAGTGACTTTGTTCCACCTTGTTCAGAACAATATACGATACATATTATGATACATTTTTTTTTCTTAAAATACAAAAAAGGAAATAACGTCATTATAGACTGCAGATCAAAAATAGTCTTTCCAACTGCTTGTGTGTTTGCCATATATAGACCTCTTGTTCTCAGGCAGTACAATGCTAAATGTTATAAATAAATAGAGTGAAGGAATATATGTACTTCATGTGAAAGGAATCGTGTAGTTATCACCCATATATAAAACGTGATGGATGTTTGCAAGGTAAAAAGGTTAGTGTCTGCGATCATTCAGACAAGGCAACTGCACTTAATGGTGTTCTTTTCTTGTTGGATGTATTTTTGTATCAAGATGAAAAGAGGATCAGATTAGCCATCAGGACTGTGGTGTAGTCACATAAGAAGTATTTGTATTGCTTAGACTGATTTATATTGTAAACGTTATATCCTTTTGTTTGTGCAGCATCTTCCAGTGCATCACAGGTGGGGTTCTATATGATATAGCAATACAATCAAAGGCAGTCAGCCCAGTAATAAAGAAGCAGAGAAGGATAAGAGAATCTATAACCAGAGGAAAGATAACTGGAGTAGGGAATTTTAATCAATTAAAAATATTTCCTTTGTGTATTGCTTTCACCCAAAATGTATCCATATCTGTGTACTACTTTATCTGTGTCTGGCTCATAATTGTTTCTCTGTCACTGCTGTGATGATGAGTTCTTGAAACCTTGTTGTCCTGCTGTGCCAGCCAGCATCCCTTCCCATAAAAAATAAACCTGCTCTTCTTGGGAGTGTGCACAAGCCTGAGCAATGAACATTTGCTTTGGTGAGCATTTGTGCAAGTTAAATTTAATTGCTTGAACATTCATCCAGGAAGGACCCCTGAGCACTCAGCTTACTTCGGTTGAATGGGGTGAATATATTTCTATCTATAGCTATCTGTATCTTGTTTTCTAGTGGATAGTTATGAAATTAAAAACATACATTTTGCTGTAGTGTAAAAAGTTGCTTGAGCAAGAATGTGCAGTTTCTGGTACTGGAATTTGTGACAGAAGTGCTATGGTATATGAACAGGCCAAAATAAAAATACATTCCTTAAAAAGTTGTAAGGCAATTAATATGTTGAATGCAAGTTTGCCAGCTGCGTAATTTTTAATAATTCTGTCAAATTAATAATTTATAAGTGCATGTGTTCTCTATGGCTGGCATTTAAAGCTAGTTATACAACAGAATAGTTAAGATTCTGGTACCACACTCCCTCTTGTATCAGCTTAGCTCATGTGGATTCTGCTGCAGGATATTAAATGAGACCTGGATCAGTACAGAGGAATGTCCTAAAGCATGGGATAGAAACCTCACAGCAGCAATGCTGAAGTGTGCCTGCTTGTTTTACTTCGAGCACAGTTATCAGTTGATTCAGGAGCAAGATCATTTGATTGCACAATCAGTATGGCTTTGTAAAGCTGATCACTGCTAGGACCTTCATCAATGATCACAGATTTAAGACTGTGTTTTCCTGGAAGACCCTGTGCTAGTCCTAGTTTTATATACTTAGCTAGAGCTGCTAGTGGTTGTCATACTGAGGAAATGTTCATCTCCATAATTAATAGCCCTGTGTCTAGCAGCTTGCCTTGAGGGCCCAGAAGGGCATTTGTAAATGTTGATTGCAGAGATGTCCCCCTAAACTGCAGTGCAGCTGAGGAGTTGCTGTTTCTAAACTATCCCAGCCCACTGGGACATGTGTTAACAGAGGAACCAGACCATCTCCCAGCAGGTAGCTGGAGGAAAGTTGACCTAAGTATCCTCCTGTGTTATGATACTTGGTACCTGAAAGCCTGTGGACTAACATAAGGATATTCAGAGGACACTCAGAGTGAAGAGCAGTGGCTCTTCATGCCGTAGATAAGGCTGGGAAGGACAAAGATCAGCTGTGTGCCTTTCTCACTGGCTACTGGTAGGAACACAAGTGAGAAGATAATGCCAAGTAGCAGATCCTTGAGCTTTTTCCTCTCCTAGCTCACACATTGCCTTTGTGCTTATACAACCATCTCTCCCTGTGCAAAGAAATTATGTTTTCTTGCAAAAGCACCTTCTCAGTCAGAGAAGGATGACCTCTGAGATACTTGTAATACTCTTAATCCCTTCCTTTGGATATTAGGTGGTTATCCATCTGAAATAACCTGTATGGTAAGGATAAGCATTCTTTCTTTCCTTTTCTGGGAGATTGGATAGGGCATTCGTAATAACAGTATCGGCAGGGTGGGGGGGTGGGGGGGTGGGGTGTAGTGTGGAAGAGGTGAAAAATGCACCTAACTACTTTTCTCCTTTTGATATGTTGTCCCTGAATTTTAAAGTAGTTTAGCAGATGAGAAGACTGTAATTTCAGAAAGTTAAGGGATTAAGGAGGAAGCTTTAAAACAGAGGAAACACATAAACAAAACCCTAACACTGAGAGTTCCAGCTTTTAGAGGTACATTTAAGGCATTTTCCCTCTTGTATTGTTAGCATAAATTATCAGCAGAATGTTATTTGTTCAGGAAATAACTGTGTACAAGATCCATCTCATGTTCGTATCAGAAAAGGATCTGTAAGGAATGGACCTAGTCAGGCCCAGAAGATAATTTACATGTGAAATTTATATGAAGCCATTATAAAGAAAATGATGCATAATACTGTAGATACTCTTGATGAAGGCTGTGATTCAGCAAAATACTGGAATATACTGAAGTTTAATCATGAGCATATGGTTGTAGCTGTCTAAAAGTTACTACAAAAATATAAATCCATTAATTTAAAAATAAAGAGCCAATGCTCTGTGAAGCTGTTAATACAATTGTTTTGGTTGTGCATGTGTATTGTTGATGCTCCTGATATACAAGAGCTTGATGAAAAATGCAGATTCATCAATAGTGAAACGTTCTGCAAATTCATCCTTAGTGTGCTAAATTGTCTTCATTGGCAACAGGGAAGCAAAAATATATTGTTATTTGGGTAGAAAATTTAAAATTCAGTATGGCACTTCTTTGCAAAATCCTCTTTAAATTTGAAAACTAGAGAAGTATACTCAGCTTTGAAACAAAGGGTCTTGCTGGACTTGAAACAATTTTTCAACATTTCAGTTTTTTTCTGGAGCTGCCACAAAACCAAGGAATCAGTTATCCACACAGCTGTAGCCATTTTGACATTTGTAGCAGACTTTTTTGCTTCATATTTTCTGATATGAAGTCATATTTTTTAATCTCAGCAAATGTTTGTGTAATATTTGCATATGCAGATAGGTCCATTGAACCCCAAAGGGACTGGTTGCATAAGGGTAAGTCACAGTGAGTTGTTCCATTGCAGTCAGCGTAACTGCTGTTGTATTAAGCTGCTGCTCAATGTAAAACTATGGACCAGATTCTCAACTATTGGAAGCTATTCTGCAGAGAGTCCTCACTTTGAAAAATAAACAACAACAAAACCTGGATTATAGACTGTACAGTAATTCTATTTGATGTTTGTATTTCAGAATCACAACCACTGCAGCTTGTATGATGGACTTGAGAAGATATCCATTAGATGAACAAAACTGTACTCTGGAAATAGAAAGCTGTATGTACATAAGAAAATGCATGTAAAACCTAGTTCAGATGCGAGGCGGTTTTCTTTTTATAGAACTGTGTAATATTTACACTGGTGTGTATAAACACTATGTGAATCATGTAATTATTACCCTTTGGATTTTTTGTTTGTTTATTTGACTTTTTAAAAAAACATGAGAGGCCATCCATTTCTAGATGGATGGATACATCCTAGAAAAACAGGTTTAGGCAGAATGAAGTGATTTATTGCTCCAGCCTGACTTGGCAGAGGCAGTGACTGGATGCTTATCTGCAACACAAGAGAATGAATGCTCATATTTTAATCAGATTAATTTTCAAGAGAGCAAACAGTGTGATATCATTTTCTTTCAGTATGCTTTATTATGCATGGATGATCTTGCCGCAAGAATCCCCCTGGGCTTTCAGATTGGCCCCATTTATGATTTGCAATGTGTTCCAAACGGAACCAGATTCTCTCTTCCACCTAGTCATGTCCTAGGGTTGCCATATTCAGATACATGTTTGCGGTTCAAGAGTTCCTGCTCCATATCAGCTACTGGCTAGAGATTGTGGGCCATATACAGAAAATACTAGTATACCCGTGTAATATATACCCCTGTGTATATTTAACTGTAGTCTTCCACTGCAGAAGCTAGTGGAAATGGTACAACTCATGCTTTTTAGCTTGAGTGGAAAAGATCTGCCCTAATTATGCTTGTCTATATTAATTGAATAATCTACTTTCTTCTAGTGATTATCAGCATAAATATACACTTGGTTTCAGTGCTAAATGTGTATGATGTCTTAAATCATGCTAATCTGCAATTTTTCAGATTATTGGGTAACATTTTCTGTCCCATTGAGGTCATTAATTCCTATGATAGAAAAAAAAATCAAACAAAAAAGAAACAGTATTTTACCTCAAATTCCTAGGCAGACTGTAATGGCATAGCTCTTCAGGAGACCTTCCCACAGGCATACAGAACAAAATACCATACTCCACGCTAGCTGTTCTGATTCTTTTCATTGTTTCAAATGACAAACAGCAGGTACTGTGTTTGAAGCTACATTTGAGGCTGCTGTTATTTCTGACTTACCCTCCTGCAGATGGCTACACAACAGACGACATAGAGTTCTACTGGAGAGGTGGAGATAATGCAGTCACTGGTGTGGAGAGGATTGAGCTTCCTCAGTTCTCCATTGTGGAATACAGACTGGTGTCAAAGAATGTTGTCTTTGCCACAGGCAAGTATTTTCATTTGCCCATTTAGTCTTTGATTTCCTTATGTATGACAATTCTGTTTTATTAACCATAATTAGTCATTATTAATCATTATAATATATAGTCTGTGTTGTGTGTTTGGCTAAAGAAATTACTTACTTGATAAAGCCTGGAGGTAGGAGCTCATTAAATACCATTTCTTGTTTATTTTTCTTTTTCTTGTGTGTGTGTGTGTGTGTGAGAGATACTTCACTAGACACCTAAATATCTGTGATCTAAATAAATATGAAGTCATTCACCTCTGAATCATGAGTTTAAATGTAGCCTAAAGGGTTACTGATCATACATACGTGTGTTTTGGCATACTAGGTCAAAAAGTTTTATGAACACCTGCCTGCAACTTTGCAGTGTGTGTTTTGTTGTAGTATAGTGAATGTAATGTCTTTTGTATCTTGATTTACACTGACGGGTGTATAGTACTGTACACATAGCCAGTGCTTTTGTCATCATTGTTAAGATGGTAAAATTTAATCCCTGGGTTTCCTCCTCGTTTCCTTAAAGATGTAATAGAAGTTACTGGTAACTCACAGCGATGGATGTCTTCAGGTGATAAAGCACAATGTTGGTTTACACATTTAATGTCAGACACCAGCATAGGAAAACATTGTTACATGTGACAAGGCCAAAGCAACACAGAAGTCCATCAGTAACTGTGGGGCCACTATTTGGTACCTCCAGATTTTCAGTGCTCTTCAGACTGCAGGAGTGTGCTGTTCCATCTGTCCCAGCACACTAGAACAAACGAAGCACAGCTCTATTATGTTTGTAACCATCACTTCACCCACTCTTTGGACGCAGCATCTGTTTCAAAGTACACAGAAACACAAGTTGTATTTCAGAACAAAATGTAAATATTGCTGGGATTGAAATTAATATGAGGGGGTTTGCCAACTGCTGCTGTTCTTGTTTATCATTGTGAATGGAAGGTTTTTTTCTATAGAGAAACAGATACTCTAATCCTATATCCTTCCATTCTGCAGCTGGTGTCACCTTTGGCAGCCAGGGCTTACCTGCCCCTCCAGAGGACTGGATATGCTTTTGTAGGATGGCTCTTTTGGACGATGATGAGAATACAGAAAACTTATTTGGGAAACTTTCATGACGGTCCAAAGCTACCTTTTAGTTCAGTATGAAATATTTCAGTACAGACATGATTAAGTAATTTAGACATGACAGAGATTTATTAAATTCAGGAAAAAAAATAAATCCAGAGATCTGTGAGACAAATATGAGGGAGAATGAAAACTAGGAGTAGACATTTATGTGACTGACCAAATTTTCAGAATCATAACAGTTCTTTCCAAAATAACTTGTAGGAGTAAAAAAGTCTCATGCTTCAGGGTTTAAGACAGCTTGACATTAGCAAGTAGGATGACACAGTCACAGATTACTCCATATTTCTTGTACCAGTTTCTGAAGCAAATAATTTTTGTCACTGATGAAGTCACAATACTGAATTTACTATTATTTTAGTACAAGACATTTTGAAAATGCCTCATTAATTATGAAATTTTGTGACCCAAGTATTTCCATGCAGGCAAAACATCACATTTGTTTTTCTAAACCACACATCCTAAATCTGAAACATGCTAGTGGATCTGATGGATAAAGTCAGCACACTCTTTTCAGATTTCTTACGGTCCTAGTAATTAGGGCCAGTTTCTACATTTTTGTGGAAAATAAGTCAGGCATGGTTGTTTGGCTTTGAGGTTATTGAAGTCTTGAGGGGAGATATTAGTACTTTGAGCGCAGTATCTCAAAGAACATTTCAGAGATTTCAGCACTAGTGTGTTTTGGTTGTATAAGAATAAAAGAAGACTTCAGAGTCATGCCATAAACAGCTTTTGGAGTAGTTATTTCTCCTATCCTTCATGAGGAACAGTGCTGTATCATCTTGTGTAATTTATGCAAATGGAAAAATCTATTCCCATAGTTACTACTAAGAAGCAATGGTAAGCATGGGAAAAACCCATAGATAATGACAGAAAGCTGTGTGGGGCTGCAAGAATACTGGAGGAACTGCATGAATGTTGAAGTATAGCACTGGAGTTCAAAAATTATCTTGCCAAATTAGAAAAAATTAGTCTGAAAAAAAGTTTAAAAGTGGACAAGTGCAAAATAAACATTTATACAACTAATTATTCCTATCCAAATTCAGGATAGGGAATACCAGGTTAGGTCTGGGTTCTGTGTGTAGAAATCTAGGGGTTGCTGTTGACCTCAAACTGAATATAAGCCAGTAACAACTTTTTTTGGAAAAAAAAAATCAAAACAGATCCTGTAAGGAGTCAGACTTGCATTGCAGAGTCCTAAGCTGAGTATTTGTGGCCATGAGTAGTGATTTTCGAGAGAGTTGTGGAACAAAAGAAGATGATCTAAGGAAGATTAGCATGTATTAGTGGAAGACTAGAAAATGGAATACCTGAAATTACTGGAGAAACAGGATGTGTAGTTTGAAAAAAGAGAACACTTGGGAATTAAGTCTTCTAGAAGGTATCTGCAAAGACATAAGCAGCAGCCTGTTCTCTTTATTAATGATGTAAATAAGAGAAAGTAAAATTTAAATTGCTATGAAGAAGAAAAATCTGGTTTGACTATCCATCTAACACCAACTGAAGACAATACAGGCTACCATAAGGCATCAAAATGGCCCTGGATGCCTATGTGTCGGTAACAGAATTAAGCCCATAGTGAAATGATATCAAATCAGTGCTGTCAATGGAGCCTAAATTCAGCTCTTAAACACCTCTATTCTGTCAAGTGAATAGCTGTTAGGACACTATTCGGTTGCTTAAATGTAAGTATCTGGTGCCTCTTGAGATGCTGTATAGCATCCTGCTTAGCAGTTAGGCTGCTGTTCCAGAGTCTTACAGTCTTGTGTCCTGTGTGACAACCTATTGCTTCAGTATTAATTACTTAACTAGTATTAAATTATACTCTTCAGTAGCCTAATGCATCTCAAATGGCATTAGGCAGCTCTGTATAGGCAGTTAAATCACACCCTTAGAATCAGCTGGATGTAAGTCTAGATCTCCGTGGTTTACTTTGAGAGCTTATGTGCCATCTATGTGTAAATATCTGCATGGAAACAGCTGAAATTTAGTGCCTAGACCTGTGAGCTGAATCCACCTCCTAAATGTTTGTTATCCAGAAATGGTAAGAAACGGAAAAAGAATGGGCATATGCAAAACACCAGTAAAAATCTTCAAGATGCATAGCATTCAGAGCCAATTAGCAACCTGTTGGTAACAGAGGGGTAGTCTTAAAAGATTTGAAAATTAATTATTTGCTGTATTCTAAAAGATGAATCTGTAAAGTACATTTCTAATTAGCTGAAGAACCTTCCCAGAAGAACAGATTAAAATAAGAATTCTGTAACTGACCAACTCTGTTATCTTGGTTCATATTTGGATAAAACAGCAAGAGACTAATTTAGCCTTGGAGCTAGATATTTCAGCTTGCTAGATGTTAATGAAATTGAAACAGAAACAAGTAATTGCTTTTTACCAAGTGCCCAAATATATGAAAGAGAAGTATTTGAGGCTTAGTTATTGATTATTTTCATGCCTGCATTCTCAATACTGTTGTTATATTTAAATACTTCAGGCCAGATTCTGTTATTCCTGTACTATTTAAATTATCCCATAGACATCAACATGTTATATGAGATGGGAGGAAGGGTAAGAAATCTGGTCCCTGAACAGTAGCACTGTTCTTTAGGCAAAAAACAAATTTTGATGGAAAGTTAACAACTAGAAATTCCTGGTAATTAATCTCTAAATGTACTGAGACTTAATTGACAAATCATTATCCAAGCATAATCAGGCAAGTAACAATGTAATTGTTGAGCTCACCAGGAAATCCATTTTTATTAAATAAGTTACACAAGATGGTTCCTTCTTAGATAAATAAAGATCTGAGCTTACAGTCCTTGTTCCATGCAGGTTAGGACACACCCTTTTCACTAAGCTTTAGCCATCCAGACAAAGAGGGGGAAATAAGTAGGGGAAATAAGGAATAGTCCTTCTTTTAATTCTCCTTTTTTCCACAGATTCCTGTGATCTGTTTGCTGGAGGTGAGATATAGCAGGGTTGGCAGGCTGGAGACAGGGCCAATAGGCCATCTGTGAAGATGTAAAAGCAGTACAGGTGGAAGTACTACAAACTTTTGTAGTTTCAGGGAGAGCTACCACAGGAGAACTCTGGCTGCATAGTATGAAAAAACAAGGGTACCAGTTTGTGTTTCAGTTTCAACCTAAACTATACAAACACCAAATTATTCTGAAATTGCCTGAGATCCAGACCTCCCAATAAAGTTTGAGCTTGGAAAATCACTAAACAGGATGACATTTCATTTACCTCTATGAAACTGAGCAATGTGTCAACTCCGTTAAGCAGCTGTAATGCCAGCAAGCCTTTTGGTTATGTTGCCCAGGAGCTACAGACCCTCAAAACCTACCCTGCGACTTGCAGGGCTAGGATTCATCTTGATCTGATTTAAGGTGAATATAATTTCAGTGAACTAGGTGTCTTAGTTGACGGGAAATCTAGTCAATATAGTTGGAGTCTGGAGAAAAAGTCAGCCCACCCATACGAGTCTATTTTAGGAGGAAATGGATAATTCTTTAGGTTTCATTTACTAGATTGACTAGATGAACTGACTGTCCTGTAGATGTAATCAGAATTTAGACACCTAGCTCAAGTGTATGTAGTTTAAGTGAGTTGCTTAATCAGCTGTTATTTGAGATTAGCCTTCTTAGTCTTCAGCTGCTGGTCAAAAAGATGTAGGGGCTGTATCATGTCTATTAGTTGCATGCTGGTGTCTGAGATGTCATAGGGTATCTCAAAAGGAACAGTGCACCTTCAGATTCACAACTGAATCTCTCTTACAGTCAAGCTCCAACTCTAGAGCAAGAAGACAAACAGCACTGACAGCCCTGGCCCTAGATACGGTTCTTAGGGTTCTGTCTTCTAGCTTCAAGGCAAAAAAACTGGTGCTTGAAACAACTTTATGTTGAATATCTCTGGCCTTGCAACAACCTGTCTGGAGACTCCACCTTTAGGCCAGATCTCACTAGTTTCAGTAATTACCTTATCTCATTAGACAGAGATGGTGATGAGGTGATGAATGATTGTCACGGGTGAAGCATGCAAGATAAATGTCTGAATTTCACTCTGTTACATTGATTCTCAGTTCAGAATTTTACTACTGAACATTACTGACACACATGACACATTACTGATCTCCACTGCTGACACATGCCTCCTTCATCCACACCATTTTCCCTGCTTTATCGATAGCAAAGTGCTATCTTATCTTTCTCTAAGTTTCCCCAGTGCATCCAGGGTCCTTGGCACTGGAACAGCCCACGAACAGGCATTAATTCAGTGGTTCAGTTCCACTGAACCTTCTTGAATGAATCTTTTAGACCATTTATCAAAGAATCAGTATTTTATGGGAGATTTTCCAGTCATCACCTCTATCAATGATATTCCACAGACCCCAGACCTGGACAGCACTTTTGGAAAGGAAGAGATTTATAGAGAATCCTTTGTGTGGGTAGTGTGTTATATGAAATAATTTTCCTCAACAGAGCTGTATAAAGATTTCCGTCTATCTGATGCACTACTCTTAGCAGGTGATCAGTTCTGCTACATGTTTTATGTATTTCATGATGGCAGTGTATGCTTCTGTTTCATTTACATAGTCTGCAGACACACGGCCATGGAAACAGTTTCATAAGAAGCTCAATGAAAATGTTAAGCTTTCTTACCAAAAAAGCAGGCATGGTTTCAAAGAGAGAATTTGTCTTTTGAAAGGAAACGTTGTTCATTGGAAAATTAAGATGTTAAGCAAGCTAAAGTCTAAATGATTCTTTGCTGAAAATTATGTTGACTGCTTTAGATAGCAGAAAACCTGAATCTGATTTTCATGATGAAATAAATTCTTCTGACTCCATCAATATTCTTCTGTTGATAAAACTAGAAGGCATTTCATCCTGGAAAAAATTACAACTGATTGAAGTAATCACAGCAGCCAAATACATCTATCAGATATTTCTCTTTCCAGTGATACTTCTTCTGAGATTGTTTGATAAATCAGTTGAGGAAGTTGCATAAAGTTTGATACTGCCTGGATGCTTCTGCTGCCTGGAAATGGTGTAGCATTTTTTCTGTCATATGACTCAAAGTGTACCGAACTGTCAGGAATGTGATGAAGAGAAATAATAGTTTCTATTCGTTCTTTTGCTTTCTCTCTCAGGAAATCATCATTATTTTGTATATAGGCAAATGTAATTTCTTATGCTCATATGCAAACACATGAACATAATTTAAAGGGTACTTTGCAATTTCTAAATTTGTTTCTGGATGTAATCTTTCATATCTTGCACATATTTGCATTAGAATGGATGGGATGTGATCTCATATCTAGTTGGACCCTTGATATGTTCAGAAATTTTTTTAGTATGTTGACTATTACTAAAGCTTTTAGATGAGCTGTTAGAAGTATCACGTCTAAGACTAGTAATGCAAAGAAAATTGTGGAGCTAATGTGTGAATGACTACCTTTTTCTTGTACAGCTGTACTCAGTTTTAATCCTCTGTGTTTGGTGAAAGCAGTCACAATTTTTTAAACTATTTGAGATTTCTAAATATATAAAATATGTTCAGTAATATTAAAACCAATTTTGAAATACACCAGTTTGAAGTTAAGTAATAAAATATGTTGTTTGAAACATTGACATGAAGATTATTCACTTTTTTCATTATTTATTTGCTCCAATTTTGCCAGTTCATGAATCCTATATACACACTGTGTGTATATACACATATATATAAAATAATATTTTTTTTACCTTAAGATATTTTTGGGAAAAAATTCTGTCTGGCTGTAATTGATATTAGAGGATCTGACCTGAAGGCTTTTCCTCACTGGGATTCATTACAATTTATTTTTAACTCCACAAGTAGCATGTTTCTCATAGTTCAGTTGTAATTAAGAAGTGCCATCCCATGAACAACTCTTCCATGTAAATAAAACCTATGCACATTACTAATCCTTTCAATATAAATGCTATACATAAGACTGTGTATTTGGATAAGCATTTTACTGGGAGACCTAAGAATCTGTTTTTTTAGAATGAACCAGTGCTCACCCATTCATCTGTTCAATAACCTAGAATAACTTTATTTTCTTTCCAAATACAAATTGCTTGGATATATTCACTGCAAAGTTTCTTTTAATACCAACCAGTAATACAGTGAAGGTGTTTTCCCTACTGTTCTGCAGATGTCATACTACCACATAAAATGTGCATGCTTTAGTTTCTGTGCAAACTTAAGACTACTCTCTGCGAGTGTGTTTTCTTCCATATAAATAACTCTACTTTCCCCTGAATTTCCTCAGGTGCCTATCCAAGACTCTCACTGAGCTTCAGGTTGAAGAGAAATATTGGATACTTTATTCTTCAAACCTACATGCCCTCCATACTGATTACCATTTTATCATGGGTGTCATTCTGGATCAATTACGATGCATCAGCAGCAAGAGTTGCCCTTGGTAGGTGCTAAGAGTGAGTGAGACATTAAAATGTCAGACTGACTGTAGCCTTCAGAGGTTGTTAAAACTGCAACGTGATGTCAGTGTTTTGATATTCCAAAATAATTTACGTCAAAATCATGTCATCCAGTACTGCCCCAAGAGTGCTAAGTTCTCCCCTGCATGCAAGAATGTAGCTACCACTAAATCTCTGACGTGAGCTGCTCGTACAGGTCCCAGCCTTGTTCTGATCAAAGTTAATGTTGTTGTCAGTAGCGTCAGTGAGGAGACCAGCTCCAGAATTATGCTCCAAGGGCTGCAGCGTGGGTTTTTATTCCAGCTCCATGTGGCAAGACGAGTGTGGCTCCAAGCCTTCTCCTGAGGTCATGGGTGCTTTAACTGACAATGGCAGGAACAGACCTCAAGAACCATGTGCTAGTTCAGAGCGCAGGGGCACGTCAGCTATGGACCATGACATCCCACCTAACCCTCAGAATGCGTGGTATGCTAAGTGCATTTTTATGACAGATTAGAGTGCCATTAAGTACCTTATGGCAGAAAAACATGGATTTGGCACAGGCTGGTGATCCCTGTCCAAAACCTTTTCAGATCAAAGTATCCTTTAGATAAGGGAAGGCAGCTTCAAAGTATCTTACAGGAAGTATTTCATCTACTACAGAAGCATATTCAGGGATAGCTATAGACAAGGAAGAGTAAATGGATCCATAAATCCTTATGACTACTGCTACCTCTCATCTCATCCCAAATCCCAGCTTCAACCCTGTGCTTCTCAATAACACACATTCCCACCCAAAACATGACACTAAGCCTATGCTGTATAACTTCTTGTTATACTCTCTTTTCTTAAAACACGAACATATTCCCTAGTTCCATTATTTTTCTGATATGTACCACAGTAAACCAGGACTCCAACCCCTGTATATGTGATTCCCCATTTCTGTACCCTGTACCACCCAAGGTCCCACATGCCAAAGCAGGATGAGCAGCCACAGCTATACCTTTGTGCAATATCATATTATGTCCTAGCATCTGAACTTGGGCAACCAAATATATTGTAGATTAACTGCAGTTACTGTACAATAATTCTGCAGATACTGTGGATGAGCTGGTGCATATGGGCATGACAAAATCTGGCATTTCCACTCAGAGTTAGTGCATGTTCAGTAGGATGCAGATAAGTAGTAGCTTAATGGGAGGTAGGACATGGAGTCCAAACAGCTCTCATGCATTCATAAATGAACTACTGGATACCAAAGGTCCACCTTGGAGACACTATGACTGAGTGAGGGGAGCACTTCAAATATGTCAGTCAGTATCTAGGTTTTACAGACTGGCCAGGACTGCAGAGAACAGATGATTAGACAGAAGTTACCAAACCCAGTGCTACTCCACACCCTTCTATAATGGGTTCGCATTTTTTCCTTACTTAAGGAACAGGCCTGTCTCATGTGGCCTATTTCAGTGTAGCACAAGTTCATCAAGTACTGTACTGTAATAACACAAATATTAGAATAAAAGTCGGTGAGTACATTCAAGGCAAGCTCAGGAGCCTAGATGTTCTATTTCTGATTCATATAAAGTCCTTTTGAAAGGACAAAAATCTATCTAACAGGTTCTTCTGAGAAAACAATTAGTGCCTTCATGATTATGCCTGTGATGTTTGTATAAAAAAGTTCAGTACCATGGGCCTCATCCTATATTCCTTTGTATAGCCCCTCTTATGAGTCTGAAGCTGATATGAAATGTTATCAAAGTTTAAAGGCAATATAGCACCTTTGGACATATATAACTGGCTCTGGAAAGTGCAGTACAGAGTAGGGTAAGGCCTGCTGGACTAGGTATTTGTTAGAGGAAGGATTCCCACTGCGATTCTTAGGGACACGGAGGCAAGGTTTTACTCAACCCCTGCAGGAAGACTGTGTTCTCTGCAAGAACCTGATTCTAGTTCCTTCACTTTTGCGTATTGCTCCTGTCCCTGGTTCCTTGCTGCACATGCCGTCTGTGCTCCAGCCTGCTCTAGACCAAGTGGTTGCCTTAACAGAGAAACCCAGACATGGAGCAAAGGCCAGCTCACTCCAGAGACTATGTACTATGGAGACTGGTACAGGGCTGATCTCAAGAGAAATAGCCAAAACCATCAGTTCTGCTCAAAAATGAGTTTTTATTAGTTAGCCCTAGAGGTTCCTAAATTCAGTCCTTTCAACGAAGAGAAAAATAATCTCTAGAGTTCTCACTCTTGGTAAGGTCTGTAATCACAACATTATCCTATATATATATATATATGTATATATATAAGTGAGTGTCAGCTGCTTCTCCTCCAGCTGTGTTTTAAAAGAATTTATTGATCTTCAGAGGGGCATTTGCCTGCAGGGTGTCAGGATCTCCCAGGGGATGTATTTCCTTGTGGTGAGTGATAGCCACCTTTCTATTCAATATGCTTAATCTTCTGGATCACCAAGAGAGCCACCAAACTCTCCCTCTGTGGTGTATAAGGACTTGTCTCAGGGATCTAAATACAGCCTTGGGAACAGGCACCAAAATGTGGCATCATATCCACCACTGGGCAGGCTTCTAAGTCCCTTATTGACCTAGGCCTTGGTAAACATCTGTGGGATGCTAGTGAGATGCCTAGGGAATGTGAAAATATATCTGTGGAATTTCTGTTACAAAAGTGAGTTTGATCTTAGGTAATTTTTGGAATCCCTTATGGGAAGCAGCAGCAGGTAATCCTACAAGGAGAGAAATTAACTCAGGCTAGAGAAATCCCTTGGGTGCAAATGTATGATAGTGTTTGCTGCAGTCCTCCAGCCTTCTCACCCTGGTTCCTTGTGCTGGTGTGGAGGTTTTCTAGAGACTTTGTCAAAAGTTTCTTTAGGTAAAAATAATGTGTCAGCTATACTCATTTTATTGCAGAGCTGCGTGAGTTATATGCAGTATAGTTTTCAAATAAGCTTGTGCTGAGTTTGTCTCCACTGTATTTCAAGCCATGAAACATCTGACATCAAAACACACTTGTTTCACAGTTTAGAGGAAAAGTACTGAAAAACGCATGATGCTGAACCTAGTAAATGCACAAAATATCTGTTACAGAACCTCATGAGCTACTGCTACAGTTCCTTGGGGGGACACTGTTTACACCAACAGCTTGATTTTGAGATCTATTGCCTTTATTTCTGTCTCTTCAGGTAAAAGGAGCTGTGCTTTATAATATGGCAGCAATTTTCTTTCATCCTTTATTTTTGTTCTGCCTTCATTTTAGTGACTACTTACAAACTGATTGTATAATTATGGAATCGGAGAAAATAGTGATGGAGGGGACCTATCAGAATGACTTGCCTCTTTTACCGATGTAGTCTTTTTATTTCACAAATCTGTGTTTTCAACCACCTGTGATTTGTGATTCCCATAAAATTGCCAGCAGAGGTACAGACCCTGCAGTTTATTGTGAATTCAAGCAGACTGACAGTAATTTTTCTTTTCTTACCAGCTTTTCAAAACGGTGGTCTGTAATATATTTTCAGGTGCTATGTCTGTCTATCCTTAGGTAAATAAATGAGGGTTTGACGTACCTTATAGTTTTTTCTAGGTACTTTACTAGAGTCCAGTCAATCACTGCAAAAATGCTGCTCTCCTTCCTTGGCTTTTCTATCCACAAAACCTGTCTGCCTCTCACTGCTCATCTCACTTCTACGTACAAACTAGACTACTGCTCTAAACTAGTTGTCTCAGATCCCTCTTCTATATTGTCTTTTATCGAAATAGGTGTCTAAAATGGATGGGATGAACCGCTCCAGAAAGGTGCCTGTCTCTCCATCTTCTACAGGGGAGCCCTACAGGGCTAACTTCAACCAACTGCTTAACTCTTAGAAATTTAAAACTGCATGGGAGAAATCTTTCACCATCTATACAAATACTCTACCTTAGTATGCGCACATGGTTTTATCTCTCTAGACCTCTGATTAGTTTTGTTACTTTTTAAAATCTTTTTGTTGTGTTGAGCAGCGCTGTGCTGGAAGAGCACACCTTTTAATGCTTGGCAGACTATTTGCCTTCCTGTTGCAGATCAGTTTGATCTTTCTGGAAGAGATCCTCAGTACAGCTACATCGGCTTCTGTCAAGCTACTTTAACTCACGGCAGTGATGCAAGGCCCCCTTGTTAGCTGTTCCTCCCTGATCATATGAAGGAAATATTGTAACAGAATAATAATGCATCAAGCTTAATTTTGCTTTCATTTGCAGGGATATCACCTGTGAGATATCTTTCACAAATTTTTAAGCTTCATCACACTGACAAGGCAAATCTGCCAAAAATGAAAATAAAATTGAAGCATGGTATGCTTGGAGTTGTAAGATATGTGCTGTATTTTTCTTTGTTTAGGAATTACAACTGTGCTGACTATGACAACAATCAACACTCATCTGCGAGAGACTTTGCCTAAAATTCCATATGTTAAAGCCATTGACATGTATCTCATGGGCTGCTTTGTATTTGTGTTCTTGGCCTTACTTGAATATGCCTTTGTCAACTACATTTTCTTTGGAAAAGGCCCTCAAAGGCAGAAGAAACTGGCAGAAAAAACAGCAAAGGCAAACAACGATCGCTCAAAGTTTGAAGCCAATCGGGTAGGATTCTTTAATCTATATATAGTGTCTCTTTTATTACAAAACCTAGCTTAATGAAATAAATAAATAAATAAATAGAAAGCTTTCATAAAAACATTACCAACCACATCTTATTTTTGTGGATATACTTTGGCATTTTTATATTCAAGAACCTACATAGAAGAATATATTTAGGCATACGGAAATTGGAGTATGATCTGTATGACAAGTAACTGTAAGAAGAAAACAAAGGGAGTGCAGCTAGCTTGAAAATAAAGGCTCAGATCTACAAAGGCATTTGCTTGTCTAAATCAAATATGATTTAACTGTGATTTTGTTTAAGCACCTATGGAAGGGAACCCAGGATCTAAGCATACTTATTCTCACTTCAGTTAAAGCAGACACATTTAGAATGGGAGAGAACAGATAAAGGCTTAGTTCTGCCATGCTAATTAATTGGCCAGCATAGCTGAATCACTATGTGCATCATTGTCATCTGCTGCTGTTTAGGACCAGGAGAAAATTGTGATTCCTACATAAACTTTCAGATGGATTTCTGAAGCACAGTACTGGCATGGTCTGTGCTGATTACGCTCCAGCCTATTTCCTTGCCTGCAGTAATACTTAACCTAATGAATACCTTTTTTTTTCCCCCTCTGGAATCAAAATTCAAGGTATTCAACACTATATGATGTTAGCAAGTCATGTCAGTTTGAATACAATATCTTTTTTGGCCAAGATGCTCCCAGTGAGGCTTTTTCATTCAGTTCTGTTGAGTAAGACTGTTTTTTCTGTCAGCTTTACATTAGAAGAGTTCACAGTGACAAAACTACTACCTGTGTATTAAATACTAGTATCATAAAAGTAATTTCAAGCTGTAATTTTTGATCCTAATGATTCTGTCTGCTATAGTAAATGTAATGCAGAACTACACCTAATTATCAACACTCATCTGTGAAATAATTTTTGAACCAATAAACTCATTTTTGTCCACTATATTATGAAACCAAATTATCATCACAGTTGGCAGCACTGCTTAGGACTAAGGTAACAGGAAGAATGAATTCCCTTTCCTGGAAAAATAAATAGTCATAATAATAAAAAAAGCAGATGGGATAAAAACAAGTATCAGAAATGTAAGCAGTGGAGAAGATTTTAGCTGCAAGCAGATAATGCAGATGTATGCACTAAGGTTCAGTTCTCCCAATGGAAACCATCTGGTGAATCTCATCCATTTAAATGATTTACATAATTAAGTACAAGTCTTGTTAATGGGCCCAGTAGCACCCCATGCCTGACTGTTCTTCTATCTTGAGATCAATACTGTCAAAAGAAGTGTAAGTACCTTAAGTAATGAAAATGAGGGGTTTTCGTACCCAGATCATGCCATTTTTATGTCCCAGATCTGATCATACAATATATCAAGCTTTTTATTATCACTTTTTACTTACAACCTCTTCTTTGGTTTCTGGGCCATCCTAAGCAAATATCATGGACTGGTCTGACTTTTCAGCTGATTTAATATCAACCATGCATGGAAGAAATTAGGATAGAAATTCAGCACACTAGAAATGAAAGAAAAGTGTGTTACTTTGTCCCTTGGAGTCCCAGCTGTGGAAGGGAACTCTGTATGCTTTGTGGAAATGTATATACTCTTACTGGCTCTGAATATTTGCTGTTCAAATGACATAGGATATATAATGAGGTTGGTCCCATTTTGTGTAGAAAACTTTTTGTCTCCAGGCTTCAACTGGTGAAGTCAACAGAGCTTCATTGCAGTTAGCGGGTTCTGTACCTTCAAAGAAGCAGTGCCAGCACACAACAAGCAAAGACAGAAACGTTAGGTAAAGCGGATCAGAAATCTTCCTTTGAAACAAAGCATAGACAGAAAATGCAGATTCAGTGGATGCAGGATGTCAAATCTGAATTTCTCGTTTGAGAAACACTGGCAAATGCAAAGCAGAAGGAATTAGAGCAGGTAAGATGTCCCATTGCTTTCAGGATGAGCAGCTCAGGGGAAGTACATGTAGCAGATCTACTTTAGACAAAGCTTACCAGGGCTCCCAGACACCACAGCCCTGAAGCTGGAAAATGGTTTCCATGGTTCTGGATCATGCCCACCGTATACCATGCTGTACAGACATCCATGGATATAGCTGGACAGGTGGTCATGTTAGAGTTTTCAACATACTTGCCATGAAAGACAGCACCTGAAAGCTTTGTAACCTTGGCTCAGACCTCTTCATGAGCAGTAAAGAGGCACTACCGACCTCTCTTTTGGTGGCTCTTGAAGATCACTGAATCTGATGGAAATAGTGGCTGATTGGCAGTTGCTTTCCTCTTGCTTTATAGTTGAGACTCAGGGGATGGATGTCCTGGGAGAGGCTCACAAACTGGAGGGTATACTGCACAGTAAGCGAGGCTCAGAGCCATAGATGAAGACTACTTTCCAATGAGATTATTGTTTTTCTGATTTCCTTGAGGCTTCAGGCTTCTGTGGAGTGTATTTCCATTCAGAAAGGGAAGGTTTCTAATCCTGGGAAATATTTCAAATCTCATGTGGTTTGGGGCTAAGCAGCATATTTAAAGAAAGGGAGAGTGCCTAAAACCAGGCAGCCCCTTTTGCAGCTATCACTGTCAAAATGTATGCTGTGCTGGAAAGATTGAAAAGGGTTCAAATATAAATCCAGAAGGCGGCATAATTTTTAGTAAGACTACCATTTTGAGTTGATTTGTGTTGCTGATTGGTTTAGTAATTTAATTTGCTTGTATACGAACAATGTGCGTGAGCTCCCTGTCATTGATTTAGAGTGCTAGCTCAGACCACTAGAAAAAAAAACACACCAAACCAAAACCAAATAAATAAATAAACATTAATTAATTAATTGTCCACATCAGATGCTGTAACTTGTGGGTGTAGTGACAGAACAACTCTGTGCTATATCAGGTCCAGCTTGAGAAAGGAGGGGCTGCGACACTGTGGCAATCACTTGTTTGTGTTGAGAGGCAGCACAACATATTGCCTGGCGGTCAGGCCCTGAGTTTGAGTGTTAGTCTGAGGTAATGTCTCTCTCAGGCAAAGGGAACAAGAGAAGGTGAGAGAAAATGCCACATTATTTTCACTCAGGAGCACTTTAACCCATGGAAACCAGTAAAGCCAGCATGGACACTGGTATTGTAGTTCATTTTATATACATCAAAGGACTGAAGTCAGGATTACAAGCTTGCAGGCTTGGTTATAAACACTCCTCTTACAGTAGAAAAAGGGTATTTTATGCTTTCCTAGTCTTATTTGATTGTAGAGCAGGAGAGTTTTAATAAAAAAATGTTCTAGGCCACAAAATCCACAGATGTATGTTTGTGTTTTATTTGATAATTACTTCGCAAGGCAGCCACTGTTCATGCCCAGTAACTCTGCTTCCTAATGCATGCATTTGCACTGCTCTGCATTGGAGGTGATGGGTCCAAAAGGCCCAAACTGGCACAGCCATCTCACGTTGATGCTACTGCTATAGTCATGTGTCTCCAGTGCCAAGCTTTTAGACACTGAGTTATTCCTGATATGCTGCCACTGAGGCTTGCTGTGTTGAGGAGGGCTTCACCAGCTGCTGCCGCTGAGCTGCCTGCTGGCTTCACTGCTCCCGTCATGGCTTTCTGTCTGGCTCTGCCCATTTGTTAAAGCCAACGAGCCCAATAGCTTCAGACCTAAGGGAAAGAAGAGCATGGAAATGGCATAGCCAGTATCCTCATGTTGCTGAGGTGACAAAGAAAAACAGTGGGGAGAGGAAAACTCTGCCCTGTATTCTTCCATGTAGCACTGCCAAAGGTGGCATGGTGACTGAGGTATGTCTGACTAAACTGAATCTCTGGCAATGGTTTCAGAAGATTCAGAACTGGTGATGAGATGAAACCTGAGCGAGCCTTTATGAATGACTCATTTGTGGATCAGCAGCTGACTACAAAGAAAAGTTCACGCTTAGCCATCTCTTCTTTTGACTGCTTTTGCATCACATTTTCAGATAATGCACTGTAAATAGTATTCCTCACTGAACTTTGCCAGCCTATCCCAGTAAACCATAGTTACTGGAGACAAACATAGGATACTCCTTTTTTGGTATCTAGTTTTCATACACGTGTCAGTTTTGGATTGAAAGCTCTCTTTTGAAAACCTTGATACACTGCTTCATATATGTGGACAAGCTCTAGGATAAAGGAAGAACTGAATCTTGATTTTTCATAAAGTATTTCTTCTGCCTATGGTATTGGTGCCTAAATTAGTCCTCTGTTTGTGGAAAAATGGTCAGAAAAGAATAGGTGGCCCATAAAAATGTTTTTCCTTGAAAATTGGTCACCATTGTTATGGATCAGTTCTGTTTCTCCTGTTTGCACTAGCAGATTCAGGCTTTGTTTGTATCTCTCTGTGCACTTTCAGTTTTGCTACATAGATTGTTTCTTTTAAATAAGGCTCAGATACAGCCTAATTTACAACTAAATCAGCATGAGAGTGCTCTAAGGCAATCCTGTTCTCACTTGTTGTTCACTCTTGTGATAGAGGCTACTGGCATAATCAGCTGGTGAGTGTGTGTTTTGGACATTGCTCCTTCTGGGCCAATCCACAGAGGTTATGATTTGTTGCAGTCCCTTGCTAAAAATATTGCTTCGTACTTCAAGCTGTGGCAATTTACGTTTCCAGTTTGGTGGGACCAAAAGTTTAGCCCCAGGGTATCAATCAGGAGGGTAACTATCACAAAAACTCATTCAAGCTTCAACCCCCTGTGGCTGTCAGACATGTGGGAAGAGCTTCCTTTGAACAAAAATAATGCATAACCCTTTATAAAAAGGCCCTTCTCATCAGGCAGTCCCTGCATGTTTTTTTATCTCTGAAGATTCCTGGCTCAAACCCCCACTGTCAGTCAAGACAGCAGCTTCCCACCAGGCATTGCTGAGAATAGGGGCTCAGGCCACTTACATCTACTTAGCGCTTTTAAAGAATTTTTATTTGTCGCAATCCTTCTCACAAGTGGGATTTTATTCTGAGAATGAATATCTTGGCTGCTGTGGCAGAATTATCACTCAGTTTAAATCGGGAAATACGAGAATAGCAAAGCCGGCAGTATTCTCCTGTGCATCTTCATCTTTCCTAGATACTTTTTTCAGTGCTGTTTTGAACAGTGGGATATTTCTGAAACATGAGTGTGATGAGTAGGTGCCAAGTTTTGAAAAATGTCTGTCAAGGGTGATGAGCACAGTTCTTGTGGGAAGAGCTCTTGCCCCATAGAGCTTATGATGGGGACATTCAGTGTGCACTGGGAGATGCATACATGTACTAGTTTTGTTCTGCAGCCGCTTTGCACTAGTGTGAATGGTGCAAATCCAGAGGCAGTAAGAAGGATTGTAAGTGCAATCCATAGTAGAGCCCAGAGATTGTAAGAATCCAGACAATGTGAAATACAGGGCAAGTGAGGACCATGCATTTATTTCCTTTTCTTCTTCTATTCAAATACATCAAGGTTAATTTTCAAACTCCATTCTTTTGGAAAGCAATATTAATATGAAAGTTCCTAATAATTTTTCTTCATACTTTCCTTGTTTTTCAAGACCTTTCCATCTTCCTAATTCTGCTGGTTACCCTGGGATCATCTACTAGCCTGATAAAATTATCTCTTTCATTTTTGTGTGCTTATTTATTAATATAAACATATTAAAATGGTAGTGAGAGAAGTATCAACATTTAGACTCAGGAAGAACACTCAACACTATCATTTATGTTGTGCTTGTAGTTTTAAATTATTTTTTAAATATCCAAGGCATAATGTGGTCAATAAATTTTGCTTTAAGCATGGAAAACACTTAGGGCCTAATCACTAACCATTCTACATGTTGGAAAGCCATTTATATCTAAGTAAAGAAAATGAAAAATGCTGCCAGGCAGTTTACCCCTTGCAAAACCATAGACTCTTGCATCTAGAGCAGATCAGGTGACAATCAGGTGGCTGGAGCCTGGATTACAATTTCAACCAAAAATAATTTTCATTTTATTATAATTTTAAAGTGAGATTTATTTTGTACTTGAATAGTAATTTTGATGTAAAATAATGCAAGACTAACTACAGACACAGCTTTTCATGCTGTTATTTAAGCCTGCTATTTGCATTTATATTGCTTCATATGATGGAAAGTGTTTACATGGTATTTAAAAATTTGGGATTGATGAACTACTAAACATACCTGTGGGGTTTGAGCAAAATGTTTCCTCTTTCTGTGTAGTAGAGTGAAAGACTTATGAGGAAAAAAAGATTTCATTGTAAAGTACTTCTTAAAATTTATGGAATATTAAACAAAGAACTAAATGAACCTAAAATAATTCAGACACTACCTAATAGTGAATCAAGACTTATGGTAGCTTCCTAACCCTAGTAAAAGTGTTTTAAAATTGACATTAAAGCTGAAGTTTTCCAAGAACCTTGACTGGAGAAAGGTAGTCAATAGCAGCTCTTGTCTTTCATTTCTTTAAAAACCTAATACGTAACATCTAAATGAGCCAGTTATCTTGGTTAGAATTAAAAAGGGGATTCAGGATTTCCCAGGTGTAAAAGGGCATTGAAGTTTCATACCTGCAACATACAATCCAAGTTGAGCCCATTGGTGATGTGGTGTTCCTCCAAGAGCAAGGACCAGAGGCTCTTTGTGAGCCTTATCTTAATTCTCCTCCCTCTGGCTTCAGTTAGGTAAGTTATGGTCATTTTTGTGTAATGACATTAGGCTACTTGAGTATTTGGATTTTTTATTTGTACTATAATACGTGCAGTTCAGAAATGGTGAACCTTCAAAAGTGAATCTGTTTTTCCATGTATAAAACATCTCAGCATGTCAAGCTCCTCAGCCTCCAAATGGGGTTATGTGAGATCCAATCACTTCACCTTGGTGCAGGAGCTGTAGTTTTTCAGAGGTGGGAGTAATGGCGTTTGATTAAAACCGATTCTGAAAGAGCATCGGTTTTGTATTGTAGGATCCATGATGATTCAGCAGGGAATTAAATAATGATTTGGTACTCAGCTGTTTCCATCTGTTTTGATGAGCTCACTGGGAAACACTCCATGGAAACAACCAGCCCTGGCTTGTGCTGGGGTGGAGGTGGGAGCATGGGAGCACGGGCAGTGGAGACCACAGCGGGGAAACAGGAATGAATGATTTCAGGTGGAGCCATGGTGGGCAGAAAGGATACCACAAGAAGCATGGAGGTGCAGGGCTGGCTGAGAAGGCAAGAAAGAGAAATATTTAGGTTAAAGAAGGATGGTAAGGGGTGAGGTGAAATTGGCTGAATCCACAATGTCATCTCTCTAGTTTATAACAAGGTTTGAGAGCAAAGCCTGGTGTTAACTTTTTGGGGAGGATTACCAGTGCAGAGACAGTGACATTTTTGAGTCAGGTAATAGAATTATATTCTAAGGGTCACAAGGAGTTAAACAAAATTTTTATTGAAGACATTGGCCTTGTTGGTCATGTGTAGCCATGACTGTGTGTAATCCATTCAGCTACTTAGAATCCTAATTTAGGTTGGAAAAAGCTTTTAAAATCATCAAGTCCAACTGTTAACCCAGGACTGTCAAGTCCATCACTAAATCATGTCCCTAAGCACCGCATCTACGTGTTTTTTAAATACCTCCAGGGATGGTGACTCAACCACCTTCCTGGGCAGCCTGTTCCAATGCTTGACCACCCTCTCAGTGGAGAAATTTTTCCTAATATCCGATCTAAGCCTCCCCTGGCGCAACTTGAAGCTGTTTCCTCTTGTCCTGTTACTAGTTACCTGGGAGATGAGACCCCACCTTGCTACAGCCTCCTCTCAGGCAGCTGTAGGGAGTGATAAGGTCCCCTCGAGCCTCCTTTTCTCCAGGCTAAACAACCCCAGTTCCCTCAGCTGCTCCTCATAAGCCTTTTGCTCCAGACCCTTCACCGGCTTCGTTGCCCTTCTCTGGACACGCTCCAGCACCTCCATGTCCCCCTTGCAGTGAGGGGCCCAACACTGAAACCAGTGTTTGAGACATGGCCTCACCAGTGCCCAGTACAGGGGGACGATCACTCCCCTAGTTCTGCTGGCCACACTATATTTCAGGTACAAGTCAGGATGCTATTGGCCGCCTTGGCCACCTGGGCACATGGCTGGCTCGTGTTCAGCCGGCTGTCAGCCAACGCCCCCAGGTCCTTTTCCAGCTTTCAATCCACTCTTTCCCAAGCCCATAGCATTGCATGGGGTTGTTGTGACCCAAGTGCAGGACCTCAAACTTCTCCTTGTTGAACTTCATACAATTAGCCTTGGCCATTCAGTCCAGCCTGTCCAGATTAGTTTTCTTAATCTATACTTGTAACTGGGATAACATTTTCCCTGGAGTCACCAAGCAACACTGATGTTCACTCATGGAGGATTTTGCTTTTACCTGTATATTCAGGCAAACATGAGTCAGCTTGCATAGGATACCCTGCCATTATTGGTTTGCTTCTTTATTCATTGAATGAGCTTGTGTACGTTTGTCAAAGTAATTTAAAACATTGCTTAAATCATTCAGAAGTCATGCTTTTGTGCAAATACTTTTTAACATGTTGCATGCATTAAATATTCATACTTCACAACGTCACCATAAGATTGTCACAAAGCATTAGCATATATTGCTTTAATGTCGTTGACAGTTTAGGTGGTTTATCCAAAACCTCTGAAGGATTCAACTAAATTTTCAGGAATAGATCTCAAGAGTATCTGTGGATCAGAAGCCTGATTTCAGTTTCTGCAGACCCCTTTTTCTCTCCATCTGCTCCTTCCTTGTATTTGATGTGCAAGTCTGTTGCTCTATTAAGAGATGCATTTCAAAAGTATGTTTCCAAATACGTTTCATTTGACATTTTGAGAAAATATATGCCATCATGCAACCTCATGGGACATAATGGTATCTTCCGACAAAGCTTTTACACAAATGTTGCAACTTTCTCGGCCACCTTTCTAGTTTGATTTATTGATGCAGTGACGAGCAGTGAAAAGTGGCAGCATCATTGGCAGGGCAGGTGTAGAAGCCACATTTGGGTGGCATGCAGTTTTGGCAGATATGGTGAAGGCGGCTATGCAGTATGATGAAATAAGTGGAATAAAATTTAATTCCTTGGGCAGGAGAAGCCTGAATACATAGACGTAACTTCCAGAATACAAGCCATCAGCTGACACCTCACTTCAGAAATCCAGGTTTGGTGTAGAAGGACAAAGTACCCCTGGATGGGTTGATGTCTGTATATATCTAGGTGACAAACAGAATCAGGAGAGATCAGGAAGCCCTGAGGGAAAGAGCAGCTGACATCTGTGGTGGTGGAAGGAAAGGGAGTAGAGACCTGCAAGGGGCAGGTAGTGATGTCAGGGTGGAGTCCAGCAAAATGGTCTCGGCTGGGGCATTTTTAGTAAGCTGAAGGACATTTCTCAAAGCTTGGGAAGAGATGGGGAAGGAGATGACATGTGGTGCTGTGGGGACCTGTATGAGAGATTTAGTTTTAAGCATCATAAGGAAAATGCAGTTTGTGGAGGTACTTCATACAATGCTGTTAAAAATCCTGATAATAATTTGTACTTTGTGTGAAAAAAAAGACCCAGAGAAAACTGAATCAGTTCTTTTCAGAGACCACCATAAGTAGTAAGATATCCATGGCTGTATTTTACAGCTGTGTGTATTCCCTGGTTACAGATACTGCTCAACAGCATGAATTTGTTTCTACAAACCTCAGGCTCGTACTTTTGTACCCCATGGGTTTCTGCCATGGTGAAAATAAATTCTTCTTAATCACCACTGAGGCTTCTCCACCCCATTATTTTGGTTCACATTGTTTATTTTTATTTATAGGTACTCATCAGCATAATGTGCTGTTGCCTACAACAGCAGGATTTGTTGGATACTGTAGGATATGTTTTTTCTACTTGCCTGTATGTCATTCATAGCATTTTATATTCTTTTTCCATTTCCAAGATGCTTGGCAAAGCATTAATGGTATACTATCATAATTGTTTTCACTGAGAAAAGATAAGCTATAGCATCAATAATTGATGAAAGAAATACCCATTTTACAAAATTTTAGCAAGATTGAACAGAGCTAACTCCATATAGACAGACACATAGCTATGTATACTTTTATCACACAAAGCTTGCAAAAGACATGGTGTCAGATGACTGTACACACTTCAAAAGGCCGTGGCAATAGTGTGTTTTCTCAGCCACTTTTAAACAGACGCTTCTAGAATGAGATGTTCAACTGCTGCACAGATAACACAGCTAGATCATGTGGCAGGTTAGAAAAATGTATTAATTACAGGATGAATTGTGGATGAATAAATTGTATACATAAACCTGGAGATTATCCTGATGCCATGATCCTCTGTCTCTTTCTGACATGGGGACCTGAGTTCACTTTGAACAGAATCACACATGCATTAACTGGCTGAAAATACGCAGCACAGAGCATTTATTTTACCTTCATCCATCGTTTTCCTTTCCCAAAAACTGGCAGGAAAGTTGGAGCTGATCCCTGCATCAGTTGTGTTCTCTGCCCATCCTCCAGCATGCAGGGCATGGGGCACAAGGGGATGCCACCATGAAAGCTACTAATTACTGACTAAGACAGCATAATTTGGGACTTCTCGTCAGTGCTGCTTATGGGAAGTGGAAGTTTTTCTGGATTGAAGAAGCCGTACAGAGCTCTGTGCTGCTCCTCCTCTATCTCTGCTAAAGGGGACTGGAGAATCTGGCCCAGAATTTGTTAAAGACTCTAAATGATCAGAACCTTCCTCTTAATTACTGCAAATTGCATTGCATTGCTCACGTGTACTCAGCACTGGGCTCACTACCTCTTGGATATGAGGGTAGAAGGGAGGAGTGCCACCTGTTTCCTCAGTTCATCAGCTTTCTTCCATGTCTAAGTTCATTGCTCTTTAAGATCACTTACCCAGGTGGAAAAGCCCCGCAGTTAAGCACTTCCATGATTGGAAAACTGTGGAAATTATTTTGGAAGGCAAAGTTTAAGAGAAAAGTTGTAAATAAGCTCTGTGATTGTAAAATGCAAGGAGTTCAGCAGCTCAGAACCATTCTTGTGATTTTAGCAAACTTCAAAGGCATGTTTGTGGGTTTTTTTTTACCTGGTTTTAAATCCCAGATAAAAAAAAAATATAGTCCAGTTTAATTTATTTTCCAGCTGTAGCAGAGAGAGAATCCATCCCTTACCCTCACCCCATTGCCAGCAATGTGGAGATTTCACTGAACTACGCCATCCTTTAAAATGCGGTTGGTTTAGAGGGCGAGGGAAATGACTGGTTTTGCCAAATACATTTTTATACTGGATGTTGGTAGTATGATGATAACCCTGTTTGTAAAAGTATTTAAGTACTTGCCTTATTTTAAGCAGCTGAGTATTGCCATGTTTTTCTAAGATTATCACGTGCTTAAAATGAATACATGCTTTCTTAAAATATGTGTGGGTTTGGAGATTTAAATATGCCCACATTCTGCTGATAGATATTAAGCCTTCTGAAAATTTGTATTTCTATTTTTGTCCCCTAGGTGGACACCCATGGAAACATTCTGCTAACATCCCTTGAAATTCACAATGAGGTGGCAAGCAACGAGGTCACCACCAGCGTTACGGATGCCCGAAATTCAACGATATCCTTTGACAACTCAGGAATCCAGTACAGAAAGCAAAGCTCACATCGGGAAAGCCTTGGAAGGCGTTCATCAGAAAGAACAGGCTCCCACAGCAAGAGGGGCCATTTACGAAGAAGGTCTTCACAACTGAAAATAAAAATCCCTGATCTAACAGATGTGAATGCCATCGACAGATGGTCAAGAATGGTGTTTCCATTCACATTTTCTCTTTTCAACTTAATTTACTGGCTATACTATGTTAACTGAGTGACTGAACTTTTTTAAAGGACTTCAATTATAACAAGTGAAGTACTACTTGCCTGCAGTTTATATATATATTTATATATAAAAATATATATATATATGAACTTTTACTATGTAGACCATACTCATGTATGTGTGAATACATGTAGCAAATAATTGTATGTACTTAAAAGCACATACTGCAAAGCAAAAGTATATGTATGCACACACACATGTACACATTCATTCTGAGGTTACGGACACTTTAACATAGAATGCACTTCAGAAAAACTTTTTAAATTGAAAGGCAGGTGTCATCAAAACAACAAGCCTTGAGAAAGTAAGTGTTGTATATTATCACTACAAAACTTTGATTGTCATATACATTTTCGAAGAGCTGTAATCATGTATAAAGTCAGTATTTAGTAACATTCTTTGTAAACGCTGCCATACATACTAATAATAAAGCAGTAGAGTTACACTGGTAAGTTTGAAATAAGTCATTTATATTGCAGATCCATCAACTATGATTTCATCAAGCCAAATTTATTTTTCTTTGCTAAAATTTCTTGGGTTTATATATGTCATAATACATTTTTTCCCAGTACTCAAGAGGCATCATTTTTAATGATCCCTTGCTTTCTCTTCTGCAGTAAGCAAGCTGATCATGGGAGTGTTACTCTAGGTCTTTGGAGACATACATGTTCATAGTATTTCAAGGAAGCATTTTAAGTGTCCATCAACAGTGAAATGAATCTTTTGTAAGTACTGTAAATGTACAGCTCATTTTCCTTCCCTTGGACTGGTTCCAGCTGCCATGTCATTTTGAAAGAGAACAGCACATTTTTAGTGTAATTTAGCTGAGAATTCAACTACTGTCAATGTGTTCTACATCTGCTGTAGATTTAAAGATTGTTATTCCAGTGAAAGCATAGAAGATGTCTCAGGTTATTTGCTACTTGGACATGAAACCACCTAGCTGTAGCCTTTTTTAAACATGCATTCACATTATTTAACATTCTTATAACATTGTATGTTAATGTGAAATATATTTGCATAATATGCATATAAGTATATTTTCTCAATATTTTTCTTCCCTGTGCTTACTATTGTGACCGCATGCTATGTCATATTTTTGTTTCTGTGATGTTACAACTTTTTCCTCTCTAGAATTGAGCAACTAGAGCACTTCCAATACTTTGATTCTGTAATGGAGCATTTTCATATTTTATTTATATACTGAGAGTATATACATGTACACTTACCAAGCTAGTGTGCTGCTATCACAGATCACAAGAAATAGCATACAGTATGTTTTGTTTCAGCATTAACTATGTTCTAACATATCATTCATGCAAATGTAACCACTTTGGTTTTCATCCCAATTCATTCCCTTTACCGTGATTCCAACTTTTTTCAGTCTAGTAGATTGTAGTCATCAAGGTATGCCAATTTCAGCTCTGTAAACTTAGTTATTTATCAGAACCAAACCTTTCTAAAAAAAAGGAGATATATTTTTTGTAAACAGTGTTTCTATCATGTACATTCTCAAATAACAACAAATACAGTAGCATAAATAGATCTAAAAAAAATAAATATAATATTTGGGCTTAGTCCTGCCAGTTCTCTGCATGTAGAATTCCTCTGGGCCTCGGTGGGAGTTTTTGGCAGCTAGAGAGCTTTGTGTGCTAGTTAAAGATGTCTATGGGAGAAAAATGTGTGGATATGCATCTACCAAAAACAACAAAAAGGGGTGAAACTGAAAAGGCTGCCTTGGCTGTGTAATGACCCATGTTCTGACTAGTACTTGGTTTAACTGTGAGTAGAGCAATGATACTTGTGTTGCTGCCGTGTACAGTCTGTTACTGTTCCCACCCCTGACTATTTGCAGCTGAACTGTGAAATTTTGCTCTGGGCTGAAATTCAGCATAGATGAACCTGGGTTGCAAAGTCTGTGTTGCAATCCCACCCTCTGGGCTGCTACTTGAACAGGAATGGGCTCTGCAACCTGCAGTTGCCCTGCAGCATAGCTGCAATGCGATCTCCAGCTGGTAGCGTTCACCATAACCCTGGCTGCTGGCATGTGCAGGATCAGCACCGCAGTCCTGCTGCATCCTTGGCAGGGGTGCAAAGTGGCTGTAACTGCAGTTTTTTAGCACTGTATCTGCAGACAACTATACAGTATGAAGAGCCTCAAAGGAACCCGTATAGGTGGAGCAGAAAAAACTTGGTTTTTAGAAGCTCCTCAGTATTAGCTCTCATTGGTAAATTGCAATGTATTATGAGCTGTCTAGTATCTCTTCAAACTGTGAAGGGATTATAGAGCACATTGTCATCATTATAATCGAAGTAGTTAAACAATTAACACCCTCCCAAATTATGTATTTGGTAGAAATTTTGAAGAGCCCTCCCAAGCTTTTATCCTAATAACAAAATATAATTAAAACAAAAAAAAAATATTCTGTTTTTAATAAAACTTAAAAATGGGAGTCTTTGCTTTAGAAAAATTACCCTAATGAAATGATCTTCGAGCAAGTCTTTCAGTAACTGCCCTAAAGAACCACCCTGAAAAATGGGATTCAGGAAAAGAGTCATCCCATCCACATGATTTAATCACAGTTCTCTCTTCTCTTCAAGCCCCAGCTTCTAGAAATCATGTGGTCAGGCAGATATCTTCAAGAAGAAGAGGATAATTTTTAGTGGTGATAGAAATGTGTGCTCCCAATCCCATTGAAATTAATTCTTCTGTGGCTTTGGCCAGGATTTCCAAGCAAATGTATAATTACTGTCTGGCCAGAGCAAAGAAGCAGCGATCATTTTTAGACCCCTGCAATGGGCAAGAGAACTGAGTCTCTGAGGACTCCCCCTCTCTCACCCTTTGCACAACTGGAGGGCAGTGAGTTATTGCAGCCCCTTTCATGAAACTACTCCCCACCTGCAGAAAGTGGGCAGTTGCAAGTTTCAGCTTTTTCACAAGATTTCATATTCAGTGGTCTACTTGAGCTCCACAGGGCACAAACAGTTTGAACCTTGAACAGATCCAAGTCTTGGTTTGACTTGAAAAAAGCCAGGAAAATATCACTTAAGGTCAACACTTCATCTTTAACACACATTTTTGTGCCTTTTTTTGCCAATTCCCTTCTTCCAGTCCCAGCACCACTTCTTACACACACATACACACACAACCATGTGTTAAGAACAGTGTTTGCCTTGACCTCCCATTTTCTGGCTCTTGTCCCTGTGTGCTAGCTGCAGTATATGATTTTAACCATAGATGTCTTTAAGACTAAAAATGGTAATTTCAACTAAATTGTACCGATGTATTTCATAGCTAATTAACTCCTTTCTAACTCAACACTACTATAAATAACATTTACACATAATTTGTTTGTAAATGACATTAAAAAAAAGAAAACTGGAACTATCTTGTGTTACAACCCGAAGAGTCAATAAACAATAGAAATATTGTGGCGATTTAACTCTTTAAGTTGATTACATCCCATTGTAAAGATAAATGAAAACCCAGTCTTTTTTGCTTAAGGCACATCTATGTATTTTTGGTATTCTTCAGCAGTGAAAAAAAAAGAATAGAAAAATGGAATGATGAAGAGATGCTTTATGAAAATATTGATGAATGAATATTCATTTATTAAAAAGGATTTAAAGATTAATTGCTTGCTTTTTTTTTCTGGGGATGGAGGGAGTGTGATGACTCTGTGTTTGGTTAAATTTTAATGTTTAATTACATGTTACTTGTTAGTCTTAATTAATTTTTAAGAAGAAAACCCATGAAAGTGTTTTCTTATCAACACAGAAGTAGCAAAAGGGAGTCCTAATCATTAAGCTACTTTATTTCCTAGTGTTTAAGGGAGAGGGTAAAACTACATCCACTGACTATAGCAAGATTCTTAACGTCAAACCAACCTCTCTTCAAGCTGGGGCACTGTGGTTAAGAGCACAAAGTTTGTCCTCTGCTTTATATGAAAGCTCTGTCTGCCCAGGAGTCAAAAGAGCTTTTGATACCAAAACAGGACAGCGTGTCCTGTTTGCTTCATTAATCAAGTCATGAATATTTCAAAACCAAACCAAAAGATCTTTCTCCTGGTTATGTTAATTGTATCAGGAATCCTAATTGTGTTCATTACACTTTTTATTGCTAAATATTAGTAATTTATTTTAGAGGAGTCAGGATGTGGACAGATTCCAAGAGGGGTTTTTAAAGTCCTCTTGAGAGTAGTTCACCAACCCCTTCCCCCCAAACCAAAAAATACCTTGAAGATTTGGAAAGCAGACCATCCTTAAACCCAGTTGCTGTGCCCTGCATGGGAACAAGCTGCCACATGCTTGCTTAAATCTCGTCATAGCTAATGATACAACTTTTAGGAGCAGATAAAATACTCGGCACCACAGATGTGATTGTAAGGCCTTTGAAGTCAGCAGAAAGGCTCCCTCTGAGGTCAGCACATTTCTGCTCACTTTTAGCAATGCTTCCCAGATCATAAGTAACAGCTATTATCTCTATATTCCAGTTCAGCCTGGATGTACCAACCTTAGTTTTGTGATTGGGAATATCTTTTAAGAGATGTATTTATTTCTGTATTTTGGAGCTGATGTATGGATAAACGTTATCATTAATTACTTAAGTACTACTCACTATATTAAAGAAGTTCAGGTTCTAGTAGAAATGATTGTTTTCCCCAAATAAATAAATCTCCCCAAATTCCCCAAATATTAGTATCAAGACTATTTCCACAGATGTTGGTTTTATAATCACAGCTGTCACAACAGCAAACTCTACCTGCTAATAGAAGTACGTCAGACAGCTGAAAACCAAGCTAAATGCAGTAGGAATCCCAAAGCTTCTCTGGACTGTTTTTGAACAGTCTCTCATAAGTGCCTTCAAACTCCCCCAAACAGAAGGTCTGAGTTTTTCTAAAATTATTTCACATTTTGGGTGTTTAATTTATGTCGTTCTTACAGCTTGTGAGGGACTGACTTGTTGACTCAAAACTTCTGAAAATCAAACCCTCTGGCAGCTTACCCAACACACAGCATTACTGATCATACTTGAAGACTAAAGCCATATGCATGAGATATGTATTAGTACAAAAAGAAAAACTACTGCCCCTAAAATCAGCAAGAGTTTAAATTATTGCCTAATTAACTGAACTTTAGGTAATGCCTAAGCAAGCACAATACTTGTTTGGACGATGTCCCTTACCTTTGCAATGTGCTATGCTGGATGCCTTTGTCCCAGCATTGCAGCCTAGTTTAGATTACCAGGTTGCAGGTTTTGTTCTCCCCCGGAAAAAAGGTAGAACCCAGAGAGTAGCTGCTCAGGCCAGTTGCCCCTGCACTGGCATATCCCCAGCAAGGTGTAGGGAGGGCACCTCCCTGGGTTTTCCCTAGGCAGAGCTCCGCAAAGCTGCTCAGGTCCCTGCTCTGAAGCCCTCCATGGAGGAACTGATCCCTCTCCTTTGACTCCAGAGCAAGCCTTAGGCTAAAGTCTGAATTATCCCCCAGTTTGCCACCAGCAGTTGGCTGCTTTCCGATGTTATTGCTCCTGCTGCAAAAAAACTGGGGATAAAATAGCTATTGTCCTAGCTGGCAGAAGGCACACTGGCAAACAACATGTGCACTCGGGGCTATGATACAGCATTGTAACCAATAGGTTATTCATTCTAACATTGTATTTAAATGTATCTCAGTTTATGTTCTAGCCTTCAAGAGGTTAGCATACTTGTCTCCAGGTGCTGATGCCTTTTTATGAGTGTTCTTGGAAGTCTGGGACAGAGCATGGGGAGTTTTCTAAAGACTTTGTATCTGTTCAGCAGTACTCCTTTGGGCATTCCCTCCATCCTTCATCCATATCACAGGTGGTCAGAGTTTACATAACCCCTGCACTAGGTTAACCACCTGTCTACAGGTTACCAAGAGCTCAAGCCTCCAGACATGTTCTGCCAAGTGCTGATGCACTCGGCTGTACCATTACATCTTCTGCTTGTTAGAAAGTGTCTCGCAGATCAGACGCCGTGTTAGTTTTACAGCTAACTCTGCTTCACACTTCCGCCATTTAAAATGCCAGCGCTGCCACTAGAGAACCCATTTTCCCACCCTTTGAAAATTACTAGAAAAAGGGGAATTTGCAGGCTGTCAGGCAATTAAGAACCTCTCTCTGTACACCCAGGCTCAAATTTTGCTTCAGGTTATACATTTAATCCACAGGGACAGAAGTAATTTGGTACAAAATTCTTCCTGCCTAGGGCTACTTTTAAGAGTTTGTAGTCTAAAATGTCAGTAATGTAGGTAGATGCAAAAGTATTTAAAATTACTTAGCAATGAAGCCTTTCCACCTTTTTTCTTCTAGCAATATTTAATGTGAAAGGCACAAACAATTGCGGGAGCAGGAATCAGCACACAGTAAATCTCCCAGTGCAGGCAGCCCAAGAGCTAGGCTGGAGTCAGGCTCTCATGCTCCTCTTGCTTTCACAAGTCTGTCTTCTTGGCTGAGTAGCTGGAGAGTTTTGATGGAAATTCCAGCTCAGCTGAGAATGGTCCTGGCACGCGACCTAGAGCACCCTTTGGGCAAGTACTATAGGCACTTGCCTCTGATGTAAAAAGCTGACAAAAGCACTGCATCTAACTGCATCCTAGATGGAGGGGACCCTTCTGTCATGAAAATGCTTTGGGTGCCAAGCAGATATCAGTGAGTGCCTTCAAGGCACGGATTCTCCCTGAGCCCTGTATTTCTTGCTGCTGCTTCTGGACAGTTGCACACTGGATGTGCTGCTTTGCCTTTGAGAGCTGTCTAATTCCCCTGCTGCTGCAGATGACACACGGGCTGAATTCATTCCATCTCACATGGCACATTTATCTGAAGCACACAGTTAGTCCCCCAGTCATTGCAGGCCCTATTTATAACCAACAGAAATACATACAATCATCCCAAGGGCTATCTAAAAGCTCACATCTGGAGTTCCAAGACAACATTTTTAGGTTTAATTCTTTGACTAGCTGCAAAACCAACCTCCAGAGAAACTTGTGAGCAATGACAGAGGGAACTGTGTGTGCAGCAGTGCTGCTGCATGGTGCACTGCTGTTGGAGTTGCTGTGCTTGAAGTTTGCACGTGGCAGAGACTGCAAGAGAGAAATAATGCCAGATAAATTGAAATAATTCCTACACTTGCCTAGGTTTATAATGTTTTGGACTAAACTCTTTCAGTTGCAGGTGACAGAAGACATCCTGCAATGCAAGTGATCCCATATCACAATCAGCACTGTCCCACTTGCCTCCCCATCAGTATCAGTCAGAGCCAAGTGTGGGCTTACAACTTTGGCTGGAAACTCATGGCCACATTGGCTGTTGGGAAATAACTTCTGATTGCTTATTGGGATTGGAAGACTGTGACATGAGTTCATTTGCAAACGGGAACAATTTTAAGACACATTTTCCCATGAAATTAGCAGTCCTGACTTTGCATTATTCTAAGCTGGAAGCTACAGCTTCATTAACTCATTTTCGAATTACCATCTCATTTTCCATTATTTAATGTGAAGCATGGTGGTTTTTTGTTGGTTTCACTAAAAATACGATACCCATTTGCAACAGGAAAGTAATTAACCTGTGTAATAAACTCATATACAACTTGCACATAGTGCAACGTATTAATAGTGAAACAATCTAAAGAATATCCATAACCTGCTGCTACTGTTTGGGCATTATTTAAAATACTGTTGACAATTACATTTGCAAAGTATACTTATGACACTGATTAGGTATTCTATATGGGCAGTTAATATAGCATACTTCCATGTATCTCATTTGCTTTAACAAGGCAGTTTGTGGTGAAGCCAATGCTGGAACAATTTCCTAATGACCTCACTGATGTTAAATTTCTCTTGATCATCATTTCTTGCAGATCTGTAACATCCTGAAAGCAGATGACAGTTTTGACATTCACAAAGATGTAGGTTTAATTATCATCTTGATTACTTGAGCTGGAAAGCCAGATGCCTAAATATCATGAAAGGTCGAGTAGAACAAATCCTGATAGTTGGTATCTTTTAGTGTTAGAAACGTTGCTTGGATTGAAAGGTGACTTAAAGAATAACAAGTAATTGGAAAATCAAGGGCTTTTTTCTTTGCATAGTTCTCTTCCTGCTCGAAGAGTTGTTTAAACAGTGTTCAAACAAGAATCTCATCCTAAAAGATGCAGGAATTTGAGCCTGCGTACCAAAGAGATGTAAATTACCTCAAATAAAAGAGAACAGAAATAAGAGATACCCAAGACACCAAGATATATAAAGATCTGATAGTTTTTCCCAGTGTCCCATAATAGGTAACACTTTATTGTTGAGAGACTCTCATAAAGCACAGCAAGCCTCCTCTTTTATAGCAGAGAATTCGTCAATATCCTTTACTTTTATATGCATGATTTATAAATCTATTTTCTAAAGCAATTTGAGGGTTGTAAAATCATACCATTATTTAGTACACAGCTCCTCATGGATTCTTTTTTATCAACTGTTAGGTAAAGAGTGGAAAAAACATCTGCTAATCACTTATTAAACTAGAATAGATTCAAGCAAATGACTGCTATTAAGAGTCCTGATCCAAAGCCCGTTGACAGAAAAGATCTCGGAAGTTTCGAGAGGCTTTGCAGAGCACCTGAAGTTAGTGTTAGCCAGATTGATGGAAAATTTACATCTTAATTGATTATATAAAATTCAAGGCACAAATAAATGGCAGAACTTAAGACATCTGTACAAAATACAGTAGAGGACTGAAACCTGAAATTGCAATAGCTACAAGGGATAGAAATTTGTGTGAACTTAATCTAAAAGAATGTACATTGCTGCTGTGACAAACAGCTATGTCCACAAAACCCAGGCTTGCCCCTTAGCAGCAAAATGCCAAACCAAATAAAAAAACTCCAAACCACACCAAAATAATGGAAGTAGAGCACCTCTGGCAGGACAGCTTTCCCCACCTCTGGAGGCAAGCTGACAACCTACTGCAACAGATAGGTATTTCAATTATTTTTTATTAATACATCAATATAATAATTTTAATATTATTATTGTTATTTAATAATAATACAGACTTATTACATGCTTTGTTGAAAAAGAAACCTTATCTAAGAGCTGACTGTCTTGAAGCAGGTTACTGTAGCCCAAGCTATGGGACAGTTCTGGTTTAGGAATTGAAGAATTTTTGGCCAGAAACTGCGTTATGATATACAAAAGTAAAACCAGGGCCTGATTCTCATGCTGCTTCCTGCCCACTGACGCCAACCCAGAAGTCTGAGGGACTTTAATTTTTTTTAAAAAAAAATTTTTAACATTTAAAACTAGAGGTTTGAAAGAGGATGGAGAAATCACAGTTGAACAAGGTGAGAATCTCGAAGGTGAGAAGCCAAGGGGGGCTACACTTATGCTGCTGATAATGTAGCAATTTTGGAAGAATTTCTGTTTAATATTTAGGTGGCTCTTTTGGAGTTCAATGCTGGCTGGAATGTCAAATGATCTGGAAAATCATGTTTAGTAGCTTCAGCTGTAATAAGAAAAACTGTTGATAACCGCTGAAGCACTGTCTTCATAGATATACACCTTTTTCCGTTGTAAAGTGATTGTAAAACATGAAGGTAAGAGCTTCAGGGGACTGGCTGGATGAGGATCTGATAGCTAGCTGTGGAAATTTTCAGTGCACTCAGTCCTATCAATAGCTGCTAGCTAGCAGAAAGCCTGTCAGCAAATCCTCCACTCATTTCCATTTTCATGGGCTTTTTCAAGAGCAAGGACTGAACATCAGGAGCATCCTGCCTCGCCAAAGCCAGGTAGCCCTGTCACTCACTCTTTTTCATGCAGTGATCAGGGTCTACCTTTAAGTCCCAGAGATGGCCCCTGTGGCTCCAGACAAGAGGACGCTACAGACTCCCGCTGCTCGGATGGTTAGAAAGCTCTCCCAGCTGAATGTATTTATGGCTGATTTTCCCCCCCTTTTTGTTCTTTTGCCAAAACTGCCCTTTAGCTCAAATAGCCCTCCTCCATCTGGCATTTGCTCTTTTGATATATTTCTAGAAAGAAATCACATCTCTCTCTACCTTCCCTTTGCTGAGCTAAAACAAGTTCAGCTATTTTTAGTCACATCGTGCTCTTTTCTCCCAACCAACACTTCAGTCTTTCTCTCACCTGTTGCAGAAAAAAAGTAGCAAAACCCCTCTTTCTGGATCATAAATGATCAAAATATTATGTACTGTGCCTGCTGTCTTTATTCCTCCTGAAGATGTCCTCACTTGTGTTGTTTGGACACACTCTCCCAACAAGCTTTGTTGGTCTCTTCCCCTGCTCAAGCCTTAGTTCATGGTTTATTTTCAGTCTTCTTTTGTGTCTCTAATTCTCTTTTCCCTGTTATGTCCACTTGCCTTCTGATGTAAGGAAAGGAGTTCATGTTAACACCTATTAATAGGAAGGAGAAAACCTGTATTAAAGGTGAAGGGAAAGCTTGCATTTCATCTCACTGACGAATAACAGACACCAAGTCTTCTGTATCTTCTATGCAGCTCCAACGACAAGGCAAGAACAAGTTTTGAAGCACAGAGAAAACCAGACATCAACAGGTGGTGAATAGTTTCCAAAGTGCCAGATTTCCTCTGTGGAGTCTTGGGGCTCAGACATAATACACCTCTGTTACAACGTGAGCATTGATGCTGGCAGGAAAAGAAACACTGAATTATCTTGGGGTTTGCAACTGAAGCCATCCTCCCCACGTGAAGCAAGGTGCTCAGCACAGGGCTGGGCAGACCGCAGCACCTACTCCTGCCAGCTCAGCTCAGCATAAAAACCACTCACAAATGTGCTTAATAATCACTGAGGGAAAACCTGCAGTAGTGGCAACAACCAAGCACAGACCAGAGCAGTGTACTGTGCTGATAACATATGGCTGGTGTCTCTGGCTGCCCAGTGTGGGCTGTGTCCTGTGGGTGCAGCCAGCAGCCGGCTGGAGCAGGGCTGTTTCAGAAGCCAAAGGAGCTCTGCTGATGCAGAGATGTGTTTTAAACCCCACTACTGAATAAAAGCTGACATTTTCTAAAATGACTAAAACTGCCTGTCCTTTTTCTTTTTGGTACTCCACTTGCAGGGCTGCATGGACACCTGATTTCCAAAATGCCCCTGCCAAAAGTAAGATGCCATGAAGCCCCAAGCAAATAGTGATCCCACAGCCAGTTGTGACCTGCTGGCTCTGGAGCAAAGTGGGGAGATGCGTTGTTTGACAGGACAGAAAGAACCTGAAGACAAAACTTAGGACAAAGGTCATGTAATACAGAGACCTGTTCCATGAGCAGCTGTTGAACAATTACATTCTTAGCATCAGTCCTCTCTACGCTGAATATGTTACTCCCCAAAGTAGTCATGGACTGACTGCTATGCCTGGGTTTGGGTGCACCAATGCTCAGGATGAGCTGGAGGCACCTCTGCAAGGAAGGTGCTGGTTTTGGTACTGAGGGTGGAGGATGCTGGGGAAAGAGGTGGTATTTATTTGCAGTCACATTCTTCTGAATGTCTTTTTGCCAAAGCCTCAAAGTCTCTGTCTTTGTCAACAAGACAGGTGGGGAAGATGGTTAAGAAGCATATGGACTCGTCTCCCCTTCCTAAGGAGGTCATGTGCCTCTAGCTCCAGGGAAACTGATAGATGTCCATCCCCAGAGACCTTCATCTCCCCTTCATCTGAAGGCTGATGGAACCTAATAGGATTCCATCCTACCCTGTGTGTCAGGAAAAGCCTCTCTGTGGTTCTGATCCTAATGGCACCTGAAAAAACGTTCTGTAAAGGGTCAAGTGCAATACCAAGAACAATTTGTAGTACTAAATACTAATCTTGTTTGGACTGTAATTCTTTTAGGGTTTCCAGTTATACTGTATCAAAGATGAAAACAATGGTGAAGAAGCAAAAGTTGAGTGCTATGCTAAAATTCATTCTCATCAGAGTTGTTACTGGAGGACAAGAGGATTATTTATGTTTTATCACATAACAGAGTACTTGTCACAGCTGCAGTTGTGGGCTTTTTTAATCTAATTGCTGACTTGAAATGCAAATGACTAAAATTTCACAGACACAATTTAAAAATGCAAATTGCATGTGATGGCAAAGAAATTTTCACATAGTATTTTTTGTTGCCTATGAGTAGCATTTTTTGTTTGTCTGGAGATATTTTTTTTGAAACTTCCCAGGCAGTTAAAACATCCAGCTTGCTTAAACTCTGGAGGTACATCCATGTATTGACAAATAAAAATGCATATAATATTAGGGACACACTTTGTACATATTGGAGAACAAGTACATTACAGATAAGCATGCTTTCTGCAATCTGAATTCCCATTGCTGTAGATTAACTAATGCAGGTCCTTATCTGCATGATTTTTCCTGCAGTATCTACATACCAGTGTGGGCCAAAGTTTTAAAAACTATCCACCTAAAAAGTCTAAATATTTGAAGCTGGTGGGGATGCTCGGATGCTAAAAAACTTCAGTCAGAAGTCAGAAAATGTAAATTTGCTCTCAGGAGCAAGGCTCTGTGATGGTAGGGTCAGGTGTGGGTGTACAGTTTGGACTAGGCAGCTACTCTATAGCTGCCTGCAGCTGTTGAGCTGGATGCAGTGATGCTGGTGGTCCCTCCCTTTCTATTTTTAAAGACCTTGGCCTTTAATGTTTGTGCTAGAGTGTAGCTGTGTACTCGCTAGAAAAGTGGGACGAATCCCAGTTGTTGGAACAAATTGCTCTCGCTGAGTACAAAACCAATCAGTTATTAACATAACGTGCCAGTAGGAGGCTTGCCAAAGTTGACTTTGGCCTCCAGGCGATAATGCTGTGCAAATAGCATTAGATTGCAACTAAAAGTCTGACACTGAGCAACAGGAGAATTGCAGAGCAGATGTGTAGCAAGCAGAAATCTGAAAGAAGAGGAAGACGTAAGAAAGATCAGTAGCAATGTAGGAAGTTTGCAGCTTCTCTGCAAAAATACTATGAAAAATGAGCTGGCATGTGGCACTGCTACAATTTTTGTATGCACGTCCACTATACCCAAGAGGAACTAACTTGTTTTCAGAGATAGCTGCTCTGCAGTTTTGCCAAAAATCAGATTACTGGTGTTGTCTCAGGTTGGGATATCCAATAACAGGCCTCTCAAATTGCTTACTACCTTAGCTGAGATCATAAAACAAAAACTAGAAATCATTTGCAGACAAATGTAAACCCGAGGTGGATCAAACTACAGCCTTGTCATTGGCAGCTTACAGAGTTTTGCACCTCAAAATTTCTGTTCCTCCAGTTTGATGGGAGCTGATTTTCAAAGAAACTTTATTTCTGGATTTTGTTCAGTGGTTTCTTTAAAAGACAGCAGTGCTTAGTCAGTGGATTTAGGATATTCTAAAGATATTTTTAGGAGGCTTAAAGAAGGATTTAGCTTCTGGTTGCTGAAATCTGATATGTGATATATATGTACACACGTACAGGCAGGAACACTCAAAGGGAGTTCCTGAGAAATACCTGCATGGAGCTGCCTGTGATTTTTCACCAACTGGAGACAGCATGAGCTTAACTGAAAGCAGAAAAACCACGACTCCACAGCTCTTCATTGAGTCTAACAAATCCTTCTGAGAGGCAGAGCTTATAGGCTTGGTGTGGCCTCATTGTGGCTCTGAGACAGAGACCCAGACGAGTAAGTATCTCTAGCGCTGTAAAGCTCTGTGCTGTGCCAGCACACAGCTTGGGTCACCGCTGGTTTGGGCATATCTACAACACGCTCCATTGCATCATGTAAACATAACCTTCGTGTCCCTTCTGTTACTCTCTGAATGGTGCAAATGTACAGTATAATCAGTTGCGTAAAGGCAGAGGTATAAATAACAACAACTGATTAGGAGAACATTGCAATTAATCACAAGAATGCAGGCTCAATGAACTCCGTTGTCATTTTTAATGAACCATGCATTATAATTAGAGACACCTAAGGGGAATTGTAAGTGCTTGCCAGTGCAGAGATGTTGAGTACAAGAATACTGCATCAAAGGCTTGTTCTCACGCCATTTGTTAGGATGTTTGAGATTTCTCCATAAACCGTGAGCTGTGTCTCAGTGATGGCTGGAAAACTGAGCATGGAAGAAAAGAAAGTGAAAAAAGAAAGGAAGAAAAATAGGTCCAAGCTATTCCTTTATATTTCTGTAGAGCTGCATGTGGTTCCATAGAGTGTGCAAGAACCGTGAAAGTAATGCAGAAGAAATGCCTCTGTGACATCTAAATTACAGACACATCTCAAGGGTGGGATCCCAAACCAAACACCAGCAATAGAAGTGTATTTCCTTTTAATATTACAAAACTAATACTGACATACCTAGGTTTACAGTGGGGGATATCAGAATGAACAATTCTGCACACCCAGCTCTGAAGAAAACCTGTGTCTGCACAATTGTGTGTGAGGAAGTGCGATACACACAACCTAAAATATTAGTTATGGTCAACTTTGATGGTTCTTCATGTGACTAACTTCTGTGATCCACATACAAGGTTAATTGTTTTCCCCTAGAAGGTTCCTATTTTCTTCAATTTGATAACATATCTGTTCTGTGTAGAGTACACCAACATATACTTTTTCAGACAGCCTATTCTTCTGTGGATCATTTTTCCCCAGATAATCTGCTTGGCCGTGAAATACCCATCAAACCATGTTTTACTTCAGGTGTAGATTAACAATATTTTAAGACATAGTGACTTCCTGGTATTTTTCTAAATGTGAGTCAGAATAGATTTAACCTGTTCTTGGTCACACATAGATTCTTTCTTTAGGGTTCCCAGATTTCTCAGGCTCCTAGAAATTAGCTTTACAAAGCAATAGAAAATCAGGCACAGTCAACATGGGTTCACAAAGGAAAAGTCTTTTGTGATATCTTTCCATGATAAGGTCACCCACCTCGTGGATGAAGGGAAAGCGATGGATGTAGTTTTTCTGGATTTTAATAAGGTTTTTGATACTGTCTCTTATAGCATCCTTCTGGACAAGTTGTCCAACTGTAGGATGAGCAGGTTCACTGTGCGCTGGGTGAAGAACCGTCTGAAGGGCAGAGCCCAAGGGGTTGTGGTGAATGGTGCTACCTCTGGCTGACAACCATTCACCAGAGGTGTTCCCCAGGGTTCAGCTCTAGGGCCAGTCCTGTTTATGTATTTATCAATGATCTGGATGAGTTGAGTGCACCATTTTCAAGTTTGCTGATGACAGCAGAGTGGGAAGTGCTGCTGAGTCTCTCAAGGGACAAGAGGCTTGAAGAAGTTTCTAGACAGATTGGAGTATTGGGCATGATCACGCCCAGTGATTACACCATCAATGGCATTTAACAAGAACAAATGCCAGATTCTGCATCTGGGACAGAATAATGCCAGGCACAAGAATAAACTGGGAGAGGAGTGGCTGGAGAGCAGCCCTGCCGAAAGGGATCTGGGGGTGCTGGTCGGCAGCAGGCTCAATGCAGGTCAGCAGTGGCCCTGGCAGCCACCAGGGCAACCCGCACCCTGGGGTGCCCCGAACACGGCACAACCAGCCGGCCAGAAGAGGTGATGGTACCGCTGTGTTCAGCCCTGGTGCGGCCTCACCTGGAGCGCTGTGGGCGGTTCTGGGCCCCACGAGTTAAGAAGGACGTGAAGGTCCTTGAATGTGTCCAAAGGAGGGAAAGAAAGCTGGTGAAAGGGCTGGAAGGCATGTCCTGTGAGGAGTGGCTAGGGACTCTGGGCTGGTCTAGTCTGGAGAGAAGGCGGCTGAGGCTTTTTGCTCTCTACAGCTTCCTGAGAAGGGGACGTGGAGAGGGAGGTGCTGAGCTCCTCTCCCTGGGATCCAGTGACAGGACACGTGGGAATGGCTCAAAGCTGTGCCAGGGGAGGTTCAGACTTGACAGCAGGGAGCATTTCTTTACCAAGAGGGTGGTCAAACACTGGAACAGGCTTCCTGGAGAGGTGGTCGATGCCCCAAGCCTGTCAGTGTTTAAGAGGCATTTGAACAATACCCTTAACGACGTGCTTAACTTTTGGTCAGCCCTGAAGTGGTCAGGCAGTTGGACTAGGTGATCATTGTAGGTCCCTTCCAACTGAAATAGTCTATTGTAACAATGTATACGATATTACGTTACATTGCTATACTATTTATATACATATTTTTATATACACAATATAAAAATGTATGTGTGTATTTATTATTTCACAAATTTATATATATATACCTTTATAACATGTTATTATTAATATCTATCTAATTAGGTCAAAGTTATCAAACTTGTTTACCTACATCCATGTGATTGTTTTCAAGTTACTACACCTTGGATGGCATTTCTAGCAGAGTTTTGATCATATTTAAAAGACATTCCAACATTTTGAAGAGTAGAGGAGTACAGCTACCTGAGGAATTCCCATGAGATAGCTGGTGGTTTGATTTGTTTAGTCAGACAATATCTATAAGTCTCATACATATACACCAGTGTTCAGAGGAAGCAGAATGTTGAGAGCCTGAAGTAAGAGCCTGACAGCATGGTTAAGTGCTTTTTTCCCTTTGGAGATTACAACTTGCATGAAATGTGACACAGAGCTAGGAGGGAAATTCAAGAAGGCTGGATAATAGAAAAACAACATTTTCAAGAGCTTTCCTGAATATTTATCATGTTTGGGTTATATCTGAGATCATCCTTAGGGTCAAAGACTCCTGTGCATCTAATTCAAAAAGTTAAACATGGTTAAGTGCTTTTTTCCCTCAGAGATTCCCTTTCTTCAATTATGTATCTGAGAAGAGCCATCACAGCATTGCCCAGAGATATTTTTTTGTAAGCAGATGTTGGGAATAGGAGCAGCACAGCGGTAAGCTTTTGTTTGTGATTGAAAGGCAAATAAAGATCATAGGTGCACACAGCACTACTTGAGAAGCACGATACAAAAGACCACCTACCATTATTGTCCCTCTCTGAATTTTAAGAACTTTAGGCACATTCATTTTCTATCTGATGGACAGCCCAAACTGAATTTAAGCAGAAGGGTCTCATACCTTTACCTTTTGCCATCCACAGGTACTCCAGATTGTAATTAGGGAGAAATCAAATCTAAAAGAGGGAAAGGAGGAAGATGGGATATGCCATAAAGAGAAAGGTGATACAGGTAGGCCTCTTGGTCACAGTACGTCATCATGCCTATCCACACAGTGTAAGGAGATACTGCCTGGCTGTACTGACTTCTATAAAGACAGAAACTTGTCTTCATAGCAGAGGTGGTCCAGCCAACTGATCATCTTCATGGCCCTCCTCTGGACTTGCTCCACCAAGTCCGTGTCTTTCCTATGTTTGGGGTCCCAGAGCTGAATGCAGTACCTCAGGTGGGGTCTCACCAGAGCAGAGCAGAGGGACCGAATCACCTCCCTCGACCTGATGGCCACAATTCTTTAGATACAGCCCAGGATGAAGTTGACTTTCTGGGCTGCAAGCACACATCGCTGGGTCATGTTGAGTTTCTTGCCCACCAGCATCCCCAAGTCTTTGTCCTCAAGGCTGCTCCCAATCCATTCTCTTCCCAGCTTGTATTTGTGTTTGGGATTGCCCTGACCCAGGTGCAGGCCCTTGCACTTGGCCTTGTTGAACTTCATGAGGCTCACACTGGCCCACCTCTCAAGCCTATTGGATGGCATCCCTTCCCTCCAGCGTGTCAACCACACCAAAACAGCTTGGTGTCATCAGCAAACTTGCTGAGGGTGCAAATGCATACTCAATCCCAGTGTCCATGTCACTGGAAAAGATGTTAAACAGTGCAGAACCCAGTAACAGCCCCTGAGGAACACTGGTCTCCACTTGGACATCGAGTCATTGACTACAACTCTTTGAGTGCAACGATCCAGCCAATTCCTTATCCACCAGGTGGTCCATCCATCCAGTCCGTGTCTCTCCAGTTTAGAGACAAGGATGTCATGTGGAACAATGTCAAATGCTTTGCACAAGTCCAGGTAGATGACATCAGTTGCTCTTCCCTTATCCACCAGTGCTGTAACCTCATTATAGAAGACCACCAGATTTGTCAGTCAGAATTTTCTCTTAGTGAAACCATGTTGGCTGTCACCAATTACCTCCTTATTTTCCATGTGTCTGAACATAGTTTCCAAAAGGATCTGCTCCATGATCTTGCAGGGCACAGAGATGAGGGAAACCAACTGGTCTGTACGTCTGTACTTTCCCGGGTCTTCTTTTTTTTCCCTTTTTAAAAATAGGGGGTATGTTTCCCCTTTTCCAGTCAGCAGGAACTTCACTGGGCTGCCACAGCTTCTCAAGTGTGATGGATAGTGGCTTATCAACCTCATCCACCAGTTCCCTCAGGACCGATGGATGCATCTCATCAGGTCTCATGGGCTTGTACATGTTCAGGTTCCTTAGATGGTCTCAAACCTGATCTTCTCCTACAGCAGGGAGTTCCTCGTTCTCCCATTTCCTGCCTTTGCCTTCTGTGATTTGGGTGGTGTGACTGGAGCACTTGCTAGTGAAGACTGAGGCAAAAAGGCCATTGAGTACCTCAGCCTTCTCCATATCCTGAATAACCAGCTCTCCTGTTACCTGGCCAGATGTAATTGTCAGGGCTTTGGTTTTCTTAACCTGATTCCTGGCTGCTCAGACGATTTCCCTGTATTCCTACCAGGCTACCCATCGCTTCCACCCTCTGTAGTCTTCCTTTTTATTTCCTTTCATTTTGTCCAGGAGCTCCTTGTTCATCCATGCAGGCCTCCTGGCATTTTCGCCTGACTTCCTCTTTTTTGGAGATGCGTTGCTCCTGATTGTGGACAAGGTGACCCTTGAATATTAACTAGCTTTTCAGGGCCCCTTTTCCCTCCAGAGCTTTATTCCATGAGAGTCAACCAAGCAGATCCCTGAAGTGGCCAAAGTCTGCTCTTCTGAACACCAGGGTAACGAGCTTGCTGCACAGCTGCATTGCTGCCTAAGGATGTTGAACATCAGCATTTCATGGTCACTGCAGCCAAGGCTGCCCTCGAGCTTCACATTCCCTACCAGTCCCTCCTTTTTTTGTGAGAATAATGTCTAGCATAGGGCCTCTCCTTGTTGGCAATTATGACATTACCATTGATGCATTCCAGGAACCTCCTGGATTGCTTATGCCCTTCTGTGTTTGTCCCTCCAACAGGTATCAGGGTGGTTGATGTCCCCCATGAGGATCGGGGCTGGTGAATGTGATGCTGCTCCTATCTGTCTATAGAGGGCCTCATCCACTTGGTCTTTCTGGTCAGGTGGCCTGTAGCAGACCCCCACTATAATGTCACCTGTCCCTGCCCTCCCTTTAATACCACAGGGTGACACTCCCTCCTTGTGTCCCCTGCCTGTCCTCCCTAAAGGGCCTGTATCCTTCCATTCTAACACTCCAGACATAAGAACATCCCATCATGTGTCTGTGATGCCAATAAGATCAATGTCCTGCAGGTGTGCATGTCTCTAACTTCTCTTTTTTATTGCCCATACTATGTGCTTTTGCATAGAGACATTTAATTTGGGCCCCCAATGAAGTTAACTTTCTGGATGGAGCGGCTGGAATGTCTCTGTGCTGCTTTTCAGGTGCTCTCCTGCTGACTTGCAATCCCTCACCAGGCTCTAGGCATCTATTGCTGGCACTGGCATCAAACTGGTAGGAGTGGGATGGATTAAAGTTCCTCTTCCCCTGCAACTTTATTTTAAAGCCTTCTTCACCAGGTAATTTTCCAAACGCATTTCCAGTTAATATATTTTTTACAAAGGCACTGCACATAATTTTCCCTCTCTGCATGTTTGTTTCCTTTTTGCACGCAATCTTTTCTTATATAACTTGAAAATTATAAATATCCCAACAAGTGGAAGATCCCAACAGTACCATGGGAATGGTATGAATCTGCTCCCACCCAGCTGAAGTGCGTGTTGCTACTGCTATTGTCGTCTTCTGTCCCCAAAGTACTCTTCATCTGTGGTGGCCCTGGAGAGGAAGAATGCAAATATATATGGACCCTTAGGACTGAGAGACAAATGACCATATGGCTACATTTTGTAACTAGATATTAAAACTACTGGCTCAGAAAATCACTAGCTTCCACAGCTCACGCACAGTTAGAGAAGAGTGTGTGACAGCATCAGGAAGTCGTGTCTAAAGACTTCTCCACTGAGAAAATGCTGTCTCCATGTCAGCACAGCACCACTGACTTCATTGTGCTTGCTGTTGATTTATACCCCTATAAAGAAAGAAAAATTAGACCTAGTGGGGCAAGAATATAGTAATAAAAAATAAAAACAGCAAACAAAACCCAATGAAAAATCACAGAGGAGAAAAAAATGTTCATCACCTATATAAAAGAAACAGCTGTTCAGGTTATCCTTAAACTACAGATGGCCTGAGCTTCCTTTTCATCTAGATTTGGAAAACTATAGAAAAAAATGATTCCACTGCAAAAACAGCAGTGTGAATTCCTCGTGTCCTTTTCCAACATTTTAAAAATTGCCCAACTGTGTTATGCCTTTGTTACACTACTGCAAAAGAAAGAAATTATTCTTCCTTATCAGAAAGACTGATCGAGCAGTCAGAGTTAACGTTTGATGCCTTCATCCAAGGATACTCTAGACACTGGTTAGGGCTGAAGTTGGTTGGGCCATACACAATGCAAGTCGCAATGCAGAACACTTGTGCTTTCAGTCATTTGTCCTTCTGGAGTAAATAACTTTATTCCACAGCAAAATCAGTGCCCAAAGGAGAGGCTGTACAAGACTTCTCTAATGAGGGTCCTCTGCTTTCTGTGGAGCAGGGCTTTGTAATGGTGACTTCAATTTCTCCTTGCTCAGTTAGGGGACCAGTAATCTCCATCCTTTATTTTCTTGCTAGTGTTGTAATTGACACACGCACGCACGCATGCACACACATACACACACACCTCCACACCCCCAAACCCCCACACCCCCACACACACCCCACCCCCACCACCCAATAGTCTGGAGAATGGCTACTTGACCACAACTGGTCACCCAAGATTTGAAAAACATGATGTGTCCCTCTCAGTTTCGGTTCACATGTGCTGTCTCTCACCAAAACATCTCTCTGCCTGAGGTGGGGGTAAGGAATCACTTCTCTGCCTTTACTGACTCACATAGCAGCTTAGGTAAATAGCTCATAGCAGATCATTAACTTCTATCTGGAAAGGCGACCACCTTACCTTCCTCACATTGCCCCAGTGCTTGGCACAGAGTGGGGAAACGGCCAGTAAACAGCCTGGCTTTGCCTTGTCTTCAGGCACAAGAGCTTTCCTGTAGATACATTTCCAACAGTCTACTAAAAAATGGCTTTCTAGTTATATCACATAATCAGCAGGTAATATACTGCCTCTGAGATGAAGACAGAAGGTGGAGCATGTGCTTGGATGCTCCTAAGCTACCTCAGCTGGGAGGAGGTGCACAGGACCCCTTTGGGGCTTAAGATATTTTATAACCAAAGTACTTGCCAAGATAGTCTCTCCTCTGAGTCCCTCTTTGGAGAAGAGGGAAGAGGGCAGGGTTCAACTGGTATTTGTTGAGACTCTAACGTTATTTAGGTGCTCACACTGTTTTCCTAGGCACCGTACCTAACCTGCAGAGGTAGACATCCTCTCAAAGAACAATTTAAAGCATATTAGTAACTTTCTTCCTCTTACCTTCCCTCTGGACATTCCTTACTACCCTGTTTTCCTCATAGGAAGGTAGGCTTCATAGTCAGACACCTGATGGCAGCTATTTATATCTCTGAAGGTCACTTCAGGAACCAACTGATTAAAGATGATCTATCAGTTTCATAAACACACTCCAGTCCCATCTGTATCTATAGTATATCTGTGCCTTCAGTGATAGATGGAAATTCAGTAATTATTTATCTAATAAGTTGTGAGGCCATAAAGGCTAGAATGTATCTTATTGCAGAGGAGACATAAGATTTTACTGAATAAAAGCAATTGCAAGATTTGACTGTGTGCAATATTAAAAATGTAAGGAAGCCATCTGTCTTTTCTTCATGGAGACCAATTTTGTGTGCTATGCAGTCATTAATGATGCATACTGGAAGAGTTTGCTATATTTGTTCTAAGTGAAGCTAGCACTGTGCCTAATGGAACACCAATTAGTGTTCCTAGAAGTCAAAATGCTGTGAAAATAGATAAATGAGTTACCTAGTTACAAAAAAATGTTACCACAGTCATCCATTCTCTGTATAGAGCAGCACAAGCAGGAGAATGTGAAAGCAGTATTTTTTTACAAAATCTTCTATATCCTCTGTCTTCATACGCATGTTTTTAGCATAGGTATACATATGTCATTAAAAATATATCCTAAACAAACCAGTAAGTAGCATTCCATTTATTGTTCACTTGACGAAGCTGATGGAACAATGTTTTATTATACATATCTATATAGGCTTACATACACACACACACAAACTGTGTATGTAGACCTTGTAGAGGTTAAATTCAAACATATGAAAGACTGACCAATAAACACCCAGTTTAAGCAAAATCTATAACCTGTTTAAAGGGCATTAATGCTCCAAACTCTTACAGTAATAATAGATGTCATTATACAGCTCAGTGTATACTGCCTCTCATTAACTTCAGCAAAAGCTTACGTGGAACTCGTGAAGCTAAAATAACACTACTATCATTGCCAAAAAAAGCACTCATGAGCTGGGAAAAGTCAAATTTTGGTTGTGTAATTTGTATGTAACACCTTTCCTCTACTGTGTATGCATCATGAGAGAGTCTTTACATATTCAGACACCACTTTTCCAAAATGACACTGGCAACATTTAATATACATGTCATCAAAGACTGATTTGTACCTGCTTCTGTCACTGCTTATCTTTGAAATCATTAAATCTGAAACCTACATTCTTTCAATATTTTTTGTAGTAGCTTTGCATGAAGCCTTTGTAGCTTTTTAAAAAACACAAATAGAAGGGATACCCAAGGCTTCTGTAGGTACCATCCTTTTGACATGGGGTTGGGCAATCCACAGTGCTGTCACTTTTAGCTGTTTTGCCTGGGGCTGGTGGAGGCCACCACAGCAGCAAGGATGCCACATCCCCACCTGCAGAGACCTCCACCAGACCTAGTAAGGCACACCTTCTGTTGTTGCATTTCACAGCTGTATGTTGACAGCTGGAGAAGACTGAAGTTCAGGGTTTGGGGACATAATTCTCCATCTCCTTCCATATGTCAGCCCCAAACCTAAAACTATCAACATGCTTTTACCTTGAGTCTGCTCTATATCACTGACCTCTTCCCCTCTACCTCCTCTTCCCCATCCCTGCAGCAGCCACAGCCCATGCAGCAGCCACATTGCTGAATTGATCTCCGTTTCTGTGAGCTCCCCATCCCTCTCCCCACTTCCTCACCCTAGGACACTTTGACTCCTGCTTTGGGCTGTCAGCCTGCTCTTCCCCAGACCCTTTCCCAACTCTGGGGGTTACTACTAGGGTTCAGACCCCAACTGCCTCATAAGTCTTAATAACCCTGACTCAATATCCTTTGAGTTTATATATGCACCCAGAGGGCTCCAAGGCTTGTGCTTTCTGAAAGAGAAAGGGTAAAAAAACAGGGTATATAATCTTTTCTCAGAAAAACTCACAAATAATGTGATAAACTCATGAGTTGGCAGTGTTGAACACTATACATTTCTGAAAGCCTCTGAAAGTCACTAATACTCAGTCAAATACTGCATGTTATGCTGCAGTAGAACAGACCACACTGAAGCTTTGTGTGAGCTGGCAAATACACTCCCCCTCCACCAGAGGAAATAACTCCCTTTGCAGACAGGACAGCAGGACCTTCCCCCACACCTCACTCACCCCTTGGCCTGAGTTTTGGAGACCATCTAACCAGCCATCTGAGATAAAGAAAAAGAAAGGATATGGTATGAGAAGACAAGAGCTACAGTAACTCTAGAGGATTAAGTATGATGTGAGGAAGGGCTTACATTTGATTTTTTTTTTCTGGTGGTGTTTGCAAAGCTTCAGAGGAGTCTGTTGTGCCTCCAGCAGCTATTTGTCCCAGTAATGCAGTGCTGGGATCTCGTTCCTTTGAAGCACATGAAGTCTTTACAAAACAGAGCTATAACTGCTTATTCTGTTGCTTGTTTCTCCATTACTTTCTGAAGAAGATATAGGTTCCAGTTTAATTTATGATTGGGGTAAATAAAGAAAAAATTAGGAGGACAACAATAAGAAATGGTGTCACAGCATTTCAGAAAGAGCTGTGGACTGAACAAAAAAGTTTTTTAAATTCCCTTCTTTTCTTTAAAAATATGTTCTGGTGCCCTGCTGATGTATACCTGTTGAAGTACTGCTCTATCATTGTTGGTAGTTGAGAAAGGCTCAAAGGAAAACAGGAATTTGAAGTAGGAGAAGGCAAAGAAGTGCATAAATAAGGCTGACACCAGCAGGGGCTCAGAGTAGGGCTGAGCAGTAGAATCATGATTCTTGGTGCTAACCGATGAGCCAGGAAGAACTAGCAGCCTGGGAAAGGGTTTAGCTTCCTATGCTTGCCTCAAAAACTTGGAAACATGCAAGAAACTCTCTTTCAGACACAAGGAGAGACAGATTTTGAATTTCAGGACAGACAGAGTATGTGTTCAGGACTAATCTAGTTACAATCGACCTCCATGGATAAGACAAGAGTCCTGAGGCTGAACAGAGAGAGGCAGCAAAGGAGATGGCATCTGCTCGGGTTTTTAACCTCTTCTTTAAACTGTATACTCCCTTAGATTGTTCCAGGAAAAACATAATCTTCTCCTTAACCAGGAGAAATAAACCTTGACTGGCATGTATCCATTTCCAATGATTTTGCCTAAAGGCTGTCTCTTGGGAATGGTGCAACACTGACTTTTATGCTTACCTGAGCTCACCAATGTGGCTGTGTCCCGCTGTCCAGTGCTATGACTTATTTGAGAGTACCCAGCTATGCTGCACCTCTTATTACACAAAATATCAGAGTAAGAATGGTTTGGAGGTCATGTTAAAACTCATCAAATATGCTGTGGGCTGCCATCTCCTGCTAGGACTGATTGGCCCAAGGAGGAGTCATTCCATGGTAGTGTGGTAAAGGCTGGACTGTTTGGAGAACCTGAGTTTGGAGAACCTGAGGGGAAGACACAGAGGAGCAACATGCGCTCCTGAGTGCGTCTCTGTGGCTGGGATGTGCAATGGCTGGGAATTATTTTTGTCTTTTTCTCAAATATTTGCCTTCTGTTCAAACACGACAGATCTTTAGATCTTCCTTTTTTTTTTTTTTTTTTTTTTTTTTTTTTTTTTTTTTGAGTCAATCTTCTCTTTCCTGCTTTTTTTTCTGCTCTTTTCTCATGTCATTGAGACCATGGTACCAATTTCAGCTTCAAGTCACAAGAAACATAGTCTTCAACTTCTGTCATTTTGATGTATGGCTTTTCAGGGAGATTAAATTTAAGATTTTCTAAGGACTTTGAAGAAATTCTACAGATTCAGCAGAAACCTAATGCAACTCCATATTGCAGCCTCCCTGCTGGTAATTTACGGACATTGGAAGAGTTTGTTTCAAGACTTTCCTCTTCCATGCTACACCATTCAGTGTGCTTCTACTTTAGCCCAAAATGCTTTCTGTTAATATGAAATACAGCTAATCTTTTACAGCATGTGATATACCTCATTTGGTGATACCTTATCAGCATTACTGTAGAGGATGGGTTTCCACTGAATGCCCAGAAATAGACAATCAACCTACAGTATCAGACTCAGTCCCCAGCAGCAGAAAACATGTGGCAATCCTGGGACCCAGACCAATATAATGTGGTCTCGTCTGAAATCTGATTAATAAGCTTGATGTCCCTATGAGCTGGAGGCTTCCACTTAACAATGACTGGGGGAGGCAGCTAGAAGTGAAGGGAAGCACAGTCTGACCCTGAAGGGCACTATTAAGTATTTTGTTTTGCTTCCATGAACATCAGAGTAACAGAATGAAACGTTTTAATTAACCTAGCTTTTGGCTTTGCAATCTTCATCCAAACTTTTTCTCTCTTTTAGAAGCAAGCTTGCTCTATATCCATACCATTCCACCAGATGTCTCTCCCCTGGCCTTTCCCAGGCTAAAGTAACTTTAGAAAAGGTAGAAAAATCTACCTTGGCAGACAATTTGCACTACTAAAAATAATCTCCCCTATGCACTGAGCAGACGGGGCAGAGACTATTCAGAATGTGTACATATTGATCCTATCATTCACATGCCAGAAGTAATTGCTCTCTCTGAGCGTGTTTATAGAACTATATTAACTCCTGTTTTCCTTTCAGCATGTCAGGAATGAGCAAAAACTTTCATAAATCTGCGTGGTTTCTGGAGCACGTAGAGAGCCACAGAACTTTCTGTGGCAGGTCTGGCAGAAGCCAGCTGCCTGGGACAGACTCTTCTGATGGCCAGTGCTACCACAAAGCTTCACAAAGAGCTGGAGGGGCAGCAGTGACCCTGTCAATGTGCCTCTCTGAGGTCTCACAGGACCACTGACATGCTAACCATAGCAGCTTGCTCTGCAGAGCTTGTTTGAAGCAAGTTTTTGCCCCCTGTGTTTTTTTTCTTCAGGGATCTGTAATCCTAACCTCTCTTACCTCAGTTATGCTCCAGGTTCAACCGTGGTTTCCTGTGATGTTTAGAAATAGTTGGAAATCTGGAAATAGATTTCTTTTTTTCAAAATTTGTGGAGACTTTACAATTAATTGGACTTTATTCTCATCCTGGTTGACTTCTGTGAAAGTCCCCTGGTCTCTCCATTCCCCACATCGGACTGAAACAGTTTTCTAACATTTCTTATTGCAGTTGGCAAGATCAGTCCATGACCTATTTCAATTCACTAGCAGCGTTATAATACACAAAAGGCCAGCTGCTCTCAGAAGTGCAATGTGAAGTGTTGTTTCTCAGCTTTTTTACCTCTACAACTTCTTCCATTCCTTTCTCACTGACTCCACAAGCTTGAACCCCCCAAGCCTGTTACTGGCAGAAATGTGGAACAATTAAGCCTCAAAGCCCAGCTCACTCTGACTATGTATGCAGAGCTAGATGAAAGCACAGTGCCATAGCCAAATGGAAGATTTATTAGTACCCTTGCTGAAAACTTATCTTGAAGACAGCCAGCCTGAGAAGGTCAAAACAGGGTTAGGGAACAAGCTAATAGTTAAATAAAAAGCTTCAGAAAATACTAATTTGACTCCCTCCTCCCTGTATGCATGTTTGCATGGTCATGTACCTGTGACCAAAAGAATCAGGTGTTGTTTTGGCATTAAGATAAGAAGTTTTCCTACCCTTACTCTTCTCTTCCTTTGGAAAAAACACCTAGTTCTCTTAGGTATTTCAAGACTCTTATCCCCTTTCCCGCAAAATGCCTAAACTCACCGTAACAAAACCTTTTGTGAACTAACTGAAAACATATCCCTTGGTGTGTTTGTTCTAACTCACTGAATCAACATTTCTCAATAGGGAACACAGGGCATAGTACCTGGCATGTTGATGTGACAGGTGGCAATTAGGCAACACTAGGATAACTGCTGAAAAAGTGGCCCACAACCATGTGACCACTGAGGATACGTACTCTTTAATCGGTAATGACAAAGCAGGAGTACCTTGAACACTTCATATCTTCATAAATATCTCCTGCCTGCCAGAAATATTTATATGCCATGATCTAACTTCAAGTAAGCTCCTGAGAGAGTTTTTGCTGCAGCTTGTAAGGTAGGATTGAGAGTAAAGAATTTACTCCCTAAATGCTTGTAATGGTTTTTAAAATAAAAAACATTAATTGTTGAATTCATAGCTGCCATGGCTTCCTGGGGGCACTGACAAGTGGGGAACCACAAGAGGCAAGGAGATGACAGATGACACTTAGGTTTGGTTGCAGCCAGTGCACTTTCTGCCATTGTTTTTAACATGTTGTCTGTAGGAAAGCCAAGGAGCCAGAAAGGCACAAAATAAATATCAAGAGGCAGCAAGAGAGTGAGGTTTAGGGGCAGATAACCCAAGCAATTACCTCTGGCCAGGTCTGTTGGGGAACTAATTAACCTCAAACAATTCTAGTCACTGAGTGTGGGAGGAAGAAGGGGTTTGCACTTTATGCTTGAAGCTCTGTAAGCATAGCATAAAGGTAAGTGAAGGGTTATTAAGAAGTATTAACTGAGAAATTAGATGAGAGAGGCTTAGAGGGGTTTCCACCATTGCTGTTTCCAGACCCAAAGTGATTCTGGCACTTGTCCAAAAAGAAAGACCTGATGACCCCAAGCCCAGCAGACTTTCCTCTTACCAAAAAGATCAGTGATAAATAATTCATTCCTCAAGAAATGCAGCCTTGGTGTTATGAGTTAGTATCAAAATACCTGTTAAGCATCTTGTAGTAAGGTTTTGCTAAATTTTTTTATGAAGAATTATATCAAATTATTTATTGCCAACCATTCAGGAATAGTAGAAGGGCAAAATAATGTCATGCTTCTATGTCTTACCTTAAATTACCTTTCTCTGTTTTCCTGTTTAGACAATTGCGGCATGCTAATGGTGTGATAAGGGTGAATGTGGGTCTATTCACAGAAGCCAGGGACAGACACATGGAGAAAAGGAGGAAAAATGCAGAAAGAGGCTGAAGTAGTTCAGGTAAACATGTCATCTCTGAAGATGCTCAGATATCCCACAGTTTCAGTCACGGTGTCACTACAAGCCAGAACAGCCCCTCGTATGGCAAGGACGTTCATGTGAAATACATGGTCAGGAGACAAACCGGCGAGTGTATGTGTGCCAAGTACATAACTGCACTTGGAAGCTGCTTAGTAAGGAGTTAAAGCAGTGGGGCAGTGTATGCATTTTATGCAAAGGATACAGGGTTGGGAGACCTGGAAGCCTAGCAGCTGCCCACTTAGGTTGTAACAGTAATTGCTTGGGCAACCATCTGTCAAATGTGGTGCTGTCTTGCTGCTCACTACATTGCCCAAACAGAGCAAAAGTGAGTGACAGTTCTGGTGGTGTGTTTGTGCTAGGGGAACTTAGGCAGACACTGAAGGGCAGGACAAAGTTTTGGCCTAGAAAACCACTGAATTGGAGTGCAGAATGAGACCTACACACAGCAACATGTGATGTCCTGAGAAGGAGATAACATGGGGAATGGAAATGGTTTGCTCACAAACATCAAGAAAGACACAGCGTAAATATAGAAGGATTAGGAGCCATCATGGCTCATACTGAAGTCCAGCAAGCCCAGAATGTTTACTCCACAGGTAGTCAAGAGCAGAAGAACAACACATGCAAATGAGTATCTCCCCAGAAAAGTCTCCCAGCTCCAGCAGCCTGAGACGTGGGGGCATCCTGAGGAAGATGTGCTGCATGTATGTGTTCCAGACTTTAAGGACTTTTCTCTCATTAATTTTTCCAGCTGCTTCTGGGCTCAAACTAATTTATCATAGAATCATAAAATAGCTTGAGTTCGAAGGGACCTTTAAAGGTCATCTAGTCCAACCCCCTTGCAATGAGCAGGGACACCTTCAACTAGATCAGGTTGATCAAATCCCTGTCCAGTCTGACCTTGAATGTTTCCAGGGATGGGGCATCTACCACCTCTCTGGGCAATCTGTGCCAGTGTTGCACCACCCTCATTGTAAATAATTTCTTCCTGATATCTAGTCTGAATCTACCTGCTTTTTTTTTTTTTAAAAAAAAAAATCATTACCCTTTGTTCTATTGCAACAGACCCTGCTAAAACATCTGAAATCATCTTTTTTATAAGCCCCTTTCAAGTACTGAAAGGCCACAATCAGGTCTCCCCAGAGCCTCCTCTTCAGGCTGAACAACACCAACTCTTTCAGTCTTTCCTCATAGGAGAGGTGTTCCAGCGCTCTGATCATCTTTGTGGTCTTCCTCTGGACCTGCACCAAGATGTCCATGTCTTTCCTGTGCTGAGAACTCCAGAGCTGGATGCAGCACTGCAGGTGAGGTCTCACCAGAGCAGAGTAGAGGGACAGAATCACCTCCATCAATGTGTTGGACACATTTCTTTTGGTGCAGCCCAGGATGCGGTTGGCTTTCTGGGCTGTGAGTGCACATTGCCAGCTCATGTCCAGATTTTCATCCACCAGTATACTCAAGTTGTTCTCTGCAGGGCTACTCTGAATCTCTTCATCCCCCCAGGCTGTATTGATACTAAGGGTTGCCCTGACCCAGGTGCAGGACTTTGCACTTGTATTGAGTGTTAAGTCTTCCCAGTAGTATTTTTTTTCCAGGATGGTCATGCTTAACCTGCTTGCAGCACAAGACAGAGCTAACTGATACAATGGTGTACCGTACTGCCTTTGTGACTATGTCAGACCATGTAAAAACATTTGAAGAGGTTGAACTTCGAGATCAGAACATCCTGAAACACTGCACATTCAGATTTATTTTTAACTTGTGCATATTGGTAGTATAAATGTGGGACTACATGAAAGAGCTGAGGTAAGCAGAGGTATTTTCTGTATCTGTCTCCCAAAGAAAGCCTTGTATACCTCTTTGTACATGATTAATTGTTGTTGCCTGAACTCTCATAGAAGACCTATAGCTGAAGAACTGTGAGGTTATTATATATCCATTTAATGCTACTTCAAAGCCTACACTTCCATTTAAAGTACCACACAACTTATCTGAAGGTCCACAAGTCTGGATTTCCTGTGGCTTTACTTACTCACTGGTGAGTATAAATTTGAAACTTTAACAAAAAAGTGTTTGAGCTTTTTGGGAGAACAAAGAAACAAGGTAAATAAAGCATGGTATTTATGGCTTTACAGAGCACAGAAAGAGTCACTTTATTTTATGGTGCAAATGGGAACTTGTTCTGCCTCAGTTGTGCTGAGGACCAGATCGCTAATTTGTGAATCAAATGTGTCTTCGTTATACTGAGGAGTGCTATCTTCCCAGGCCAGCACAATGCACCCCATTGTCACATTATTTGCTGCTACAAAAGTAACTGCAAGTACTTTTAACAAGCCTCCTGGCCACAGGATAATGTGTAATATTTATGGTCACAACAGAAGCCTGGTAGTTTTCTGATGCCTGCTCCCCTCTGGTCTCACTGGTCAGATCAACTCAGCTTGTAAGTCTCAGGGACCTACTTGTGTTATTGTTGATACATAGCTGACAGAGCTGATTCCAGGCATTTCCCCTTTCCTACTGCCCTTTCTCAGTCTGTTATCAGGAACTAGAATCTCGGTTTTCCTGACTTTGCAATGATCTGCTCCAAGGTTTTCTCAGACAGAAAGCAGTATCTTAAACTTGACAGCCAGGCACAGAGGTGCTGTGGAAGCAGGCACCGTGGAAATATACCCAAGCCAGCATGGAGCCTCTCCTTTGCTGATAACTCTGCTCCCACACAACACCAGAACAGGACCCTTCCTATGCACAGTGTGAAGACCCCACACATGGATCCCCCCGCTAAGAAAATTGGTTACTGGGTTATGAAATGTGCTTTTAGTTAGTTTTCATCATGTGACGGCATTTCAAGTCAACTACAAGACGGCAGGAATTTACTTACTAATTTACATACAGGTATTCATCTTTTCCATGTCTGTTACCCAGGAGGAAAACTGGAATACTGTGTTGATAGAACAGCCCCGGGTATTCTCTGTTTCTCAATAAAATTTGTCAATTTTTACATGTCCCTTCTGGTTTGATGGGGAGAAGAAAAGAAGGGGATCCTTCCAGCTGGTTGTGACTGCTTTATTTTTAATTGCCATGGATTTAAGAGTGAAATGAGTGCTGTAATATGCTATATTGATTGTTTAGATTGTAGGCTTGAACTAAATACGTAAAAGGTACTGCCTGTGTGAGGAAGGGACACAAATTTAATAACTGGTTTTCTGAGAAAGCTTATGCTGTTCCGTACTCTACACTGATCTGGTCCTGCAAGGGATATTTCTGGAATTCAATGCCACTTGAAATGGTAATTTATTTCATAAATCAGTCTTCTAGGGTTTGTTTGGGGTTTTGTGGGGTGTTTTGTTTGGGGTTTGTGTTTTGTTTTGGTTTTGTTTTGTTTTGTTTTGTTTTGTTTTGTGTTTTGTTTTGTTTTGTTTTGTTTTGTTTTGGTTTGTTTTGGTTTTGTTTTGTTTTGTTTTGTTTTGTTTTGTTTTGTTTTGTTTTGTTTTGTTTTGTTTTGTTTTGTTTTGTTTTGTTTTGTTTTGTTTTGTTTTGTTTTGTTTTGTTTTGTTTTGTTTTGTTTTGTTTTGTTTTGTTTTGTTTTGTTTTGTTTTGTTTTGTTTTGTTTTGTTTTGTTTTGTTTTGTTTTGTTTTTAAAGCAGGCTCTCTTCCAGAAAGCATACAATCCTCAAATGCCCAAAACAGGGAACACTTAGAGTGGGACCTTCTGTGACTAACCTTCTAAAGAACCCTGGATTCCTGCTATAATGCAGCTCAAATCTCATTCTGCCAGGCCTGGAGGCTCCTGATGTTTATGCTTAGGAAAGCTAGTTCAAGTCATTGGTGGAGATCTTTATGTAAGGTTGTGCTTATAACTGACACATTTTCCTTCAGAAGTGAAAGGCTGGAGAAAGTTTTTGTCATTTTGAGGACAGCTCAAAGTTACCTGAAACCTGCAGTTCCAATGAAGATGCAGCATTACATTTATATGACAGTAAGTGGTAAATTTCTTTATAATCATACTTGATTAATTTTGCTGTTCTTACTGAATGATATAATTAAATACAGTATCTGATGCTGTTGAGATAACTTGTTTTGCCCATGGATGAAGTAGTTTTGTGATCTGCACACAGGACAACTTTCAAAATATGTTTACTAACCAGCTTTTCTGGGTTGTGGCTTGAAGATATACATGCTTTACAATAAACTGAGGGTAATTTAAAGAGAATGCAAAAGCAGATGTAATCACCCTCTTCTTCTGGGAAATTAAGAATAGATGTTTTATCTTCTTTTAAAATATTTCAGGTAGAATCCAATCATACCACATAATAATAAACTGCATACTCAGTGTTGGTTGGCTTAAAAGAATAGCATTTGTTAAAATGTCATGATTTTATTAGGAAAAATATTTTTGGATGAGTTGCTGATTTGTTAAGATATTGTGTAAGAATGTACATGTCCTGAAGGTCAGACTGCATTATATATGTTCTAAATAGGCTGAATCCACCCTGACAATAATACAATCAGGAGACTTCACTGAATTAAGTTTGAGAGTTCACTGAATTAAACTTGCAGATACTGCTAGATTCTAAATTTAAGTTAGGAAAAGTTACTACAGAAACACAAAACAAACTTTTTGGGATTAAAGCCACTTGTGAAACAGTCTAAGAGGGCCAGCTAAAAGTCACTGTGATAAATAGAATGTGTAGTCCTTACAAAATCCAAATTGTCCTTATTATCCCTAAATAATTAACATATGAGATTTTCATTCCCATAGGCTATTTCCTAAGAATTGTGAGCTCTCACTTTCAGATCAGTGAAGCTGACTTCATTCAGTGAAATACCATCACACTCATACTTGGGATAAATTCTGCTCAGGTAATGAACAAAATGTATTAGGCTGCTGCTGTACTGATTCCCCAGAGAACGCTCACAGCTAAACCAGTGTCTAATTCACGACTCTAAACCTGCAGCAGCTTGTAGCTTTTACTAGTCAGAAAAAAAGGCACAATTAAATTGATATTTTTAACTTTAATTTTTGAGTCTTTTGGGATTCAGATGCTGCCCCCCACATTATTCATGTAAGAGATGATTTGAGTCTTTTGGGATTCAGATGCTGTCCCCCAAATTATGTATGTAAGAGATGATTCAAACAGGGACGTGACATTGTTATCCTGGCTTCTGGTACCATCGTGCCAGCATCACTGTGCCCCTTGACACAGTCTTACAAGGATGATTCAGCCATTTGCATGCAGACGCCAATCCATTTAGGGTGATAGATGCAACTAGGCAGGAGTGGGGTGGGAGAAGGGATTTAGCGTCACATACATTTGAATTTCTGTTCTTGCTAAAACTTACGGAAGGATCTTTATTTGTCCCCAAAGTCCACTCAGCAGTCAGAGATTATTATAGAAATACAGTATTACAGGGACAAATGTAGTAATGTCCTACATAACCAGGGGAACACTGTAAGCTTGGCTTGATACCATGTGATTGACATGACCTCAGAAAGTCTGCTTAACCCACTGTCCTGGTTTCAACTGGGGTGGAGTTAATTATCTTCTTAGGAGCTGGTGTGGAGCTGTGTTTTAGCTTTGATGTGAGACTTCTCAACTCCTCAGGCCCTGTTAGTGAGAGGGCTGGAGGGGCACAAGGAACTGGGAGGGGACACAGCCAGGGCAGCTGACCCGAACTAGCCAAAGAGGTGTTCCATACCATGGGATGCCATACCTGGTATGTACACCTGGGAGGCTGGCCGGGGCAGGCAGATTGTTTCTGGGGGACTGGCTGGGCACCGGTAGGCAGGTGGTTGCATTGTGCACCATGTGTTTCTTTCTTCTTTTGCCTCTGGATTTTATTCTTTCTCTTCCCCTTTTCATTATAATTGTAATTGTTATTATTGTTCTTTCATTTTTATTCTATTTCAATTATTAAACTTTTCTTATTTCAACTCTTGCGTTTTACATTCCTTTCCAACTCTCCTTCCCATCCCTTGTGGTGAGGTGGGAGTGAGTGAGCGGCTGCGTGGTACTTAATTACTGGCCAGAGTTAAACCATGACACCCACGTGGGCAGTAAACTCCTGGCACTAAAGGCAGCCTAAGTGATCAACCAGTCTGCTGGCTTGGTGAGCTGCAAGACTTGTCCACATGCTCTTTTCTCAGTTTTTTTACAGACACTCCAGTTAAAGGGTGGAGAAGACTTGAGCCAGCATTTTATTTCATTCATCTCTTACTCCTTTTGGATAGCTGCAAACAGACTTTAATCCCCCTCATGTGTTGGGCTCACCAGTGAAGCCAGAACCGTGCTCAATCTAGTTATTAGTAGCTGCAAAGGCAGGGCTGAAGTAATATGGCTAATGTCTGCGTATCCCTGTCCTATTCAGCAGAACTGCAAGCTCACAAAATACGGTGCAGCAGTTTCTGGGATATCCAATTCCATTGGAAGGGCTTTGGACAGTGTTGGAGGAGATGAATGGGGGTCACAACATCAAATAGGGATGCAACTGTGGTGACAAAACCATATCTGTGTGTCCTTGGGCTGGGGCTGGTGCAAAATGCAGGTTTTTTTTAACACAAGCAGCAACCTGTGCTGTTGTATCCTATATGTCACTGTATTGAAAATGCAATATTTCACAGCCCTACAAATATTGCTTCAGAAGGACAGAGGCAGTTTGTGACTCACCAAACTTTATTTGCAAGCTGATCACGATTTTCATGTAAATGGCATTCTCTTAGCATTTGCCAGTTTGGTTAAAGCTGAGAGAAAATTGTCTTGCCAAGATTTCTCAGCATGCCGTCTCCCCACTTACCTCACTTGTCTGCCTTCTGCTCCCCTTTACCACAGCACCTGATTCACTGTGCAAACTGGATGGAAATGACAAGGCCTCAGCCACAGCCATAAGCTTGCTTGGTTGAAGTGACATTTCTTGTGAATGACTGTAATGCAAGAGGCATTTGCATGACAGCATTTTGAAAACACAACTATGTAGTGCTGTCAAACAACCTTTTTTCCCTCATTAAAGAAGGGTGAACAGTTGCCATACACTATCTGACTATGAAAATACTTCTATTTAGAGTCAAAAATCAGCTGCCTTTATATTGCTTGATTTTGCAATCTGCTTAGCCCTACTTGATTAAGTGCTTGTCAGAAGCTGATGTTGAAGGTAATGTGTTTTTTTATCACATCATCCCCCCTCTCAGATTTAGAGACATGATTTTCCTGTTTTCTAGTAGGAAGAGGGAATGAAGTATGGTGATCTGATCTGGGTTCAAGATTGAACCCAACCTAAATGTATAGGAGCACTTGTACTCATAGACCACAGTCAAGAATAAACTGAGATGGCTTCTCTGGCTCAGACCACAAACCAAGCAAATAGTGTCTGCCTGTGCTTGTCCATATAGAGGGGAGGCTACAAATAATGAGCCAGGAGAAATCGTGAACTCTTTCATGGAGTTGTGCTTTTGTCCTGGATTCACTGCAAGCGTGACTTGGCCTGCATCAGTCCTTGTGCCCAACTTCTTGTCAATTTTCCATGGAAAGGAAATCCAAATACTTACTCAGGCTGGAAAAAATAAAAATAAAAATGCCATGCTCCAAACATATGTTGTTCTAAAGGTTTGGGATCCAGGACCAGTCTACCTCAGGGCATAAGCATATGGGGGAAAAATGGTATTCTAGTATCAGACTAAACTCTGGATCCACCTCTGTAGGCTTAATTCTTTCTCCAGTGATTTAGCCAAGTTTCATAGCAAACATGCCACTATTAGAACTGGAATATTTAGAGGGCTTGGAGCTGCTGTAAATGGAATTATAATCCAGTCATTTTTCAACATTACACTGTCAGAGGTAACCCCTGCAGAAGGTTTTATCAATCATTTCCTATGACAGTCTCTAATTCTCAGCTTCCTTAACCACTGCCCTATATCATTTCTTGTCATGTAGCTAATTAGGACATGACATGAGAAAGGTGGAGGCCTTTAACTTGAACATAGCGGAGCAGAGGATTTGCTCAATTAGGGCCTTAGCTTCTTGATTACTTTATATCATTTAGGAGTGTTACCCCAACTATATTTCTGTGGAGGGATGTGTGGTAGGACTTCTCCCTATGAAAAGAAAGACTTACAAGTTCAGCTTTATCTGAGCTCTTCCTAAATCTTATTGCTGCATCAGTTCTGCTCCCTGGACTGACATATGGTGAAAGGATTTATTTTCAGATATATCAAGTCTTCACTCTTTACTACTAGGGCATTTAGAAGAGATCAAAGTGTTACACCTCCTACTGCTAACATGCTATTTACAACTCTTAATCCAGTTCTTCAAACAGATCTGACTGATTGGGTTATCCCATTTCATTAAACTTAAGGGATGTGCATATGATCAAGCAGACTTTGTTCCTGGCAGTCTAAACCTACTGGAAGTGTGAGAAAACATGCCTTAGGATTTTACTGTCATAGCAAAGAAGCTGTGAGCACCTGCAGTGTTGCCTTAAGGAATTGGTGTTGGATATGCTTTTTTAGAAAAAAATCCAGTGGGAGAGAGAATTGATGAAGAACAATTAGAAGCCTCAATAATAATTAAAACATAAAAGAAGGCAAAGTCATATCTCTAAAGATTCACTTTCTTTGCAACAAATATCATTCTCTGAGGACATCAATCCATGCATGTGCTGGGGAACGGGGGAGCAAGATTTCATAGACATGACAACTGATGAAGACTGGTCACTGAGGGTCATCTTGTCCCCCTGAAAAACATTCTTAGTCTTGCCAGCTAATTTGACATCTGTGTTGCCTGTATAATCTCTTATACTAAATATCTACATATATATTTTCTAGCCCTCATTGTCATTATATTGATGCGTCCCATAGCAGTATATTCCCATCTCCACCCTTACAGTGTCTGACGGTGAAATGAGTCAGACCTACAGGTTTCCCAAATAAGGATGTTTTGCAGCTTTGACTATTTAACTATCATAAAAGCTTCAATTTCATCTTTCCCAAGCACTTATGCCAGCATTGCTTATACCGTTCTAGGAAGTATATTAATATAGTTGTATTCTCATTCAGGCTTATGTGAGCATATCTATATGTTGCTTTAGAAAAGTCCCACAGCCATCTGGCAGTAAGCCAGAGTGGTTAGGAAGTCCAGTCATGGAAGAGGACTAAGTCTACCAAGACTGGAAAATAGAAGCACAGAACAAAAGATCTAATCCTTTCTCCAGACAGTTTGCACACTACATACAGGAAAAACAGCTAACACATCAGGTAAATGAAATCCCTGTACTGCAAAGGCACTGGAGGTATAGGCTCCAGCCCATCAGCAGGCTAGATGTTGTTGAGGTCTTTGCTATCTTCATCGAGAAAGAGATTGTGAAGGAGGGACTGAAGGACACTCCTGATTGTAACTTTGCAAAGGTTTACAGACGCCTGTGGAAAATGTGGGTGATGCCACAGCCTGAAAAGAGTGGCCAGAATCATTTTATATAGTGAACAGAGCTGAAATTAAAAGGCAAAGATACTAAGATCCTTGAAAGAGATGACAAGTAGCCTGCATCTGATAAATTGGAAAAGAAAAAAAGACAGTGAAAAGCTTCCAAGACAAGAGTAATATGATCAAAATTAATGACTCATAGAACAGCACTTTGCAGCAGCAGTCTGAATGGATATGCAAAGAGAGGGATTTGCCAAAGCAGATGAAAACAATTTTGTACTAATAAAATGAAAGCCTTGGTGAGAGTCATACTGTGTAAAGGAACTTTTGCAAAAGGAAAAAATGATATCAAGCCATGTCCAGAATGTGAAAAGCTAGAAAACAGAACCACTACAACTGAACGACAAGCTAGTGAGATAGTAAGGGTGGCCACAATGAGACAGAGAAACATTGTCATGGAGGAAAGAGTGTGGAACAGCAGCTTGGGTCTAGCCCTAATAAACTTACCCTAATGGCTGGAGCTTCCAGATACAAGCCTTAGTCTTCAAACAACATGCTAGCTACATGCGGTCATGCGGCACCTTCCGCAGAGGAAGAGGCAGGCTGTTGGCTAGCGGATAAGCTGTAAAGGCATTTATTTCAGGTACTGTGGAAAAGACAACAGCACAAGAAACATCAGGTTCTGTTAAAATTTATGCATATTCTTTATACTGTGTTTGTGCCTGGAATATTATCAGGATGTCGACATAGTCTATTAGACCTTATTCACAAAGAAGCAGGCTGTGACATCTAATTATCTTAATGCGTGACGAAGGGTAAATTTGTACTTCCCTGTGCAGAAATACTGCAAACAGGCCAGCCACAGAAATGAAAGGAAAAATGAAAGCGGGGTAATTGCCTCGGAGTTCATACTAGCACTGCTGCAGTAGTATGGAGGGAGGGAGGTAGAAGAAGTGTAGTTAGCAGAGCAAGAAGTAATTCAGCATAGGGTGGAGTCACTGCAGAGTACCAGTCTCAGCTGAGCCCATATTGCTCACCCAAGGGAATTCTGCTGCGGGGAGCAAACTGTCTGGCTGGTGCTGGACTGGGAAATTTGTTAGTAAGTAGGAATGGAGAGAGAGCAAAGTGAGTGCAACAGACATCAAGGGGAAGAGAACGAGGGAGCTTGGGCATGCAAATATCAGAATAGCAGACAGCCGTAACAATCAAAATATGACCTAAGGAGCAGCCTGAAATACATGGCTGGGAAATCCGCCAGCCCATGAACAGGAGCAAAAAGCTGTGACAAAGCCTCTTTCTCTGACAGTGTTATTGGTGGTTACTGATACAATTACCACTAACAGCAAATTGATCAGTTGTAAAACCCCCTCTTCTGGTTGCTGAGAATCAAAGGCCTTTTGACCAAGTCTTCTCAACACTTATGATTGAGGTGCCAAGGGTAGAAGGGTTATATTTGCCGTCTTTTCTCCTTTCCCCTCCTCACCAAGTTTGAAGACCGGACACACATCATGCTCACCAGATATGTTAGTGGAAGGAAGGTCTGCAAAGTTATGTAATCTTGTTTCTTGGGGTTGAGCCTAAATGTCCTGATCTTCCTTAGTACCTAAACAGTGACTCAATTATTGAGACATGCGCAATCCACATGCTGTACAAGGCTTGTGCACAGGGTTGGACTTTACCTCGGATTACACTCTACAGGCACTGTTGACTTAAATTCACATTGAGTTATGGCTAACAGAGACCATACAGGTAGGGACAGAGTGCCCTGCTTGCTCCTGGAAGGAGGCTGTGCTAGAGTAAAAGCTCTCCTATTAAATGGCAGTGATATAACTGAAGAGATCATGGGGTCACCAGGGGAGTCTCTGCACCAATAAGGTCTTAGGACATGTAGCTCTTCAGCCTTGAAGCTTTCCTAACTCACCTGAGAAGGTAAGCAGTAGGCGGAGAGAAAAACAAATATTCTCGTTTACAGATTACATATGTAGATGGGAAAAAGAACTGCTATGCTCAGATGAATCCACATTTATGAGATTATCTGTTCTGCTCTCACCCTGAAGAAGTGAAAATAGCTATTTTCTTCTATTTTATTTTTCTTTTGATAGAACAACATTTTAAATAGATTGCATTGAACCTCCAAAATCTTTTCTGAAGAATGATGGTGAACTCAGTGGCCGGGCTTTTCCTCCCTGTCTAGCTTTCAAGTATTCCCATAAAGAAGCAAGGAAAAGAGAGAAGAAAAAAAAAGCTCATAGTATTTGCTAAACACTGATGGGAATCAAAGCACTTGAATTTTAATTTAATCAGATTGTAGACTGTAGTTTAGGGAAATAACTCAGTTTTATTTTCTTGATAGACTTTGCAAGTAAAACCTGTAATTTAGCAAATATTAAACAAATTTATTTAAAATATCAATTATACTAATCCCAAACTTATACACACAAACCCATAATTAACACAATTAGCGTTGCGGAAACTGTAAACATTACCATTTAACATCATATTCCTAACAATCAAGAGATGGAAACATAAAAATTAGCTGCCAAGTTGTTCACTCACAGAGCTACCTTTAATTCAGTCTTTTCTAGACACCTTAAATCGTATTTCAGTATTGATTGTAAAATACATAAAACCTTATTGAGACAGCCTTCTAAGCGTTCCTTCCTAATGTGTATATAAACTGCTTCCAGCCTAAGCCATCTTTTGATACCCATAAGAGCAGTTCTAGGGTACTCTTGCAGGTGTAGTTTAAATAAATCAAAGATCTGTTTGATACCATGCCATCTCCAAGCTGCAGAAAGTCACTATAAAACAGCCACTTCTCCATAGCTTCTCCTACATTCTTTCCTCTTTAGTAGAGTACCTGTCTTACACCAGGAGACACAGAGACTCAGCTTTTGTCCACCCTTGCAGTGTTTGCTCCCTCTGCATGGTCTCTGAAGGCAGCAAACATTGCGGAGAGGATTTGGCCCCTTCTGCACAGCTGTGGTGAGTCCTCAGAGCAGCGCAACCTTCTGCAAAGGGAAGCCAGATATGGAGATCCTGAAATGTGGGTACCTTCTCTTCAACTCCACCCTGCCTCTTCAGCCCCACAGAGATCTCCTTCCAGTGGGTACATAGCTGGGCTAAAGGCTGAATATAACCTGATATGTGAATCTGAAAATGCTTGCTCTGAAAACCCCTGGTTGTCTAGGTACAACATATGGATTTACTATTAAATTAATGTTTCATAGGATCAGACTCTCTGCTGAGTCTCTGTAATTTGGCATGGGATTCTTACTGAACCAGACTGTCACTTCAGTGATGGTATTTGTTTTTACATCATTTGAAAGGAATAATAACCTGTGGAATTGTGCCAAAATCATATGATGTTTTTCTCCTAATATGCTTCATTGATTTAGACATTTAACTGAAAAAGTTACAGCTTCCTTCTTATTTACAATAAATCGTATTTGTTTTTGTAAACAAAGCAGATTCTGGGAATGTGAATACCTCATACAGACAAAACCAATATAGATCATAACTGAGAAACGTAAAAAAGATGCTTACGCAAACTTGGCTTTCCACATAGTTGTCTCTGCCCTGCCATACTTCCCTGATCTATAGCTTTTGGGGTGGAGTCAGGTCACCACTGCTTTTGCAGTTTTTCTGCTGAAAAACTAAACCGGCAAATCAACCTTCTGTACCTTGTGGGAACTGGAAGGTAAGCAATACCGTTTTTGAGAATGATCCAAGGCATGAGTATCTTCTGTCTGGCCTGTTTAAAGGTTGGAACACCAGAGCTAAATCCCCAGAGTTAAAAAAGCGCAAGAGCTACTTTTTCTTCAGGACTCCAAAGCAAGAAGCTGAGGATCAATACTGCCCTGTGGATGAAGTGTAAGTGCTGTCTGGGAATAAGACACAACCCAAACTGAAGTCTCGGCAGTGATTACCTCTCCTTTCACAATGCTGTAAATCTGAAGCGTTAAGGATACGTCTGTGTGAGACACCTAAAGATCTGAGGAAGAAAAAAGAAACGTGGAAATTAATGACATTTCACTGAAACTCTGCTTTCAAAACAGAAATACCTCCAACAAAAAAACCAAACACCTGTAAGCCTGTGGTATTGTTCAGAATTCTGACAACCAGGATGAGGGATCCAAACCTGGCATTTCTTTTTCCTTGGCAACTTGATTTCTCCAGAATTGCCTCTTTGATGTTCATTGACACCATTAGAGGCCACAAAGTCAGTGAGGGCAAACACATCTCATCTATCCCAGAGTTGTCAAAGTTGGATGGTTAAGCTTGGGCCAGTCACAGCAGGCTTCTTTTACAGTTATTAGAGAAAAACGGGTACCTCCAGTGATAGTTTGCTTGATGTGTCTTGGACAAGTATTTTAAGACAAGATGAGTCATTTCTGGAGGCACTTTTTTCTTTGAACCAACTTCAAAGGTATTGCAGGTGTCCAGCTCAGATCTTTAGCTGCCAAAGCTGAGGTAGACTAACTTTTTCAGTAATTCAGCCAATTGACATGATTGAGTATTTGACCCACTTAAACCAAATTTCCTAGTATGAAATAGGGATATTATATCAGGGTAAGGATGGTGCGTTGTAACCAGGAGCAATTCTCTCTTAAGCTAAGGTGTTGGGAACACCAGTGAACCAGAACCCTTACTTTAAAGTGTGGAAAGGGAATGGAAGGGCCCTTTGGAGCTACAATCCTTTCAGTAATACTGAATAGGTTTTACCTCTTCCCCAGAGTAATTTGCATACCAAATGAAATTATATTGCTGTTTCTAACACCATAAGGCCCTTACTGTATCTTAGGTCTTACATTATTTTGACTTTTTGTCTTATGCTATTTCAAACCAGAGTAAACCCACTGTCTTCCCTTTAACCTTGCTAGGAAGTTTCTTCCCAAACTCAGCAAGTGTAAGCATTGACTTCAGGGAAAGCTGAATAAATCTCTGAACTCCACTGCCTGTGTTGAATTGGCTTGGTGCTGTCATCTAACCATAAAGGAATCAAGTGACAATTGGGAAAGAAATCCTTATGGGCTGTCAGATATGACATAATGCTTTCCTAGGTTATCTGCCCTAGAAGAGATTCATGGCACTCTGGAGTGGCAGCCAGATAACTTTGAACATTTCAATAGCCCCTGGACACCTATTTTTAGGGAACCATACTCCACCCCTGTACTCTGTCACTGCCGTCTCTTTTGTTTCCACATACTAAGCAGTTTTCAGATGCCATTTCCTTGTTTCTGAGAAAAATGTGTGAAGCAGCCAGGAGAAACCCAGCAGAGAATGACATGTGGAAGGACGTTGAAGCACAAAAAGGGAACAAGGGGAGCAAGACCTTACTTCAGGCAATCCTGAAGTTTTCCCTGCTCGTAAAGAGGTGTTGTATCTTGGCACAGGAGCACAGCAACATACACTTTTCTACCTGTCCTAGTACATGACAGACCGCATTGATGGTCATAAGACACAGCTTACATTTGTTCTGGTGCAGATATTGATCCTGAATGTATAGCTCAATGATTATTATTTAAATACATGCCATAAATTAAATAGCTTCAATCCAATTCAATTTACACCAAGATGAGTGTTTTTTTTCCCATTACCAGGAGGCTCTGTCATGTTCTCTTCACCTTTGTATTCACATTGTCAAGGAAATCTTATGAAACAAATTATATTTATCTGAGAGGGAGGCTCAGTACTGTATTCAGCCTTTCTTGGTACTTCTTTTCCTATACACATCTTTAATATATGAAATGCCTGCCTTATGCTTTCTCTTTATATGCTCTATTATGCCTTCATGTTGACAGATTTTTCATTCCTTCTCTGCTTTCATGAAGCTTCTTGGAGCAGGAGATTGGCCTCAAGGAAGAGTCCCCACTTCTTTTCAGACTCTTTTCCTGTTAATCCCCTTTCCCACATGTATTCATCAGACACAGCATCTTCTGTGAACAGAGCAAGGCAATACTGAGCACAGCCCCCCTCAGTTAGCTGGTGGGGTGTATTTTCCACTGAGGCTGCAGGTCTAAAAGAGTTAGGAAATCCCTTCAGATTTGGTAACAAAGAGGAAGACTGCCAAATTCTGTTTCCATGACATTGCTAATTCTTAAGCTCAGGGGCACAAGACCAGTGAAGCTGACAAAAGGATAAAGCCAAGAGAGTCCTATTTCTTGATGGTTTTATCCATAATTTAAGCTGAATGGCCGAGGTTTTCTGAAGGCAGATTTTGAATCAAGAGATGCCCTTAGAACATCTTTTGATTTTTTTGATTATGGGAATACAAGTTATAAGATTAGATGCTTCTAATCAGGCACACGCATACTAATCAGGCACATGGCACAAAGAATCAATTAAAATATATTTGAAAATAAATGTGGCATTTTGAGGGTAAGACAAGGGTTCTAATATCCCTAGGTGGTTTTTTCTTTGTCTTTTAAATACCTGTTATCTATGAATGCAATAGAAAATTACTATGTTGGCAAGTAGCAACTTCAGCTGTTTTCTTAACAGGATTTTTCTGTCTTTCAGAATATATTTCCTTTTTGTATCTCATTCACCAGCATATCCTCAGATTGTATAAATCAATAGAGCTTGAATTACATTCCTGGAGCTATGCTGACTTCTATCTCTTGGGGATATGGTCTACAGCCTCTAAAACTTTAAATGCATAGAGTACAGGGACTTCTGGATTATTAAATTAATGGGAGATATAGATTCACTTTGGAAGAAATACAAATTCAAAACAAGAGGCAGAAACCAGAATTTAAAAAACTCATGACTTTCTGAAATGATTCATAACTCAAAGAACATGATCTGTTTTCTTCAGCTTTTTCTGAATATAGCTGGCTGAATATGAGCACAACAAAGATACTCATTTCATTTTTTAATGGAGACATCTAGCACTCTAAATGTGTTGAGTCCAAATGTCATTTTGACATAGTTATTCTGGTATGTTGTAATTCAGCACCCAACAGGGTAGGGATCAATAGCTGCCCTTATTTGCTGTTTGTCTGACAACACAGAACACATCCCTTAGGGGCGTACACTTAAAGTGAGTGATGTTGCTAAGAAACCCATTAAAATATGTTGTTAATTGAGGATGAATAGCCTCCTAGTTATTTGGAACATTTCTTACCAGCTCGTTTCATGTGGTGTGCAAATGAGACAACATGTACTGGTAGCTGCTGATGTCAATGCCACTGGTTATTTCAGAAGCACACACAGCAGGGAATGAGAAAGGTCACAATTATCAGATAAGGAAATTGCCTATGTTTGCTTTGATATTGGTAACCTTATTTGGGTGACATCACAGAGCTCTGCCTGACTGAAAGGAAGCGAGAGAGAAAACAGAAAGTGCAGTGAGATGGCCTGACTTCTCACGGTGAACATTTGTTTCCTTGTCACAGTCTCAGGAGCAGAAGCTGTTCTCTCCCCAGTTGCTATTTATTCTTGGAGCAAGGTTCTGAACATAACTGAACACTCTGGCTAATGTTAATTTTTAAAAAATATTTTCAGCCATATCACCTATGTAAAATGCACTCAGAACAGATTTAAGTAGGCTGTGCTGCCATGATTGTCCTCTTCTTGATAGAAATACATAATGAAATGTACTCCATTAGAAATAAATAAAACATAATGGTTGGTGCTCTCCTGCTCATTTGAATGGGTATCCCAAGGCTTTTCCATGTGTTACTTTTAGAATCATGGTCAAAGGTGTCCTCCATGCTCTTCAATAGGATGCAAGCACTGAGAAAAGATGAGGGTTGATCAGCAAAACAAAGAGCAGCATACAGAAGAATGAAAGTATTGAATGTTGCTTTACTTAACAGTGTTTCTAAGAAATGCTGGAAAAGAAAGGGCTTTATGGAAAATGTATTGCATCTAAAAAGGGAGCAGCAGTGTATTTCATCCTTTTTCTGAACGTTTTCTTTGCTGAAATGCTATGAGCTGTAGAAGAGCTTTCATAAAGACTAACAGATTGTACCTTGGGAGCTCTTGCAACATGTCCCCTCCCTAAACTGTTTCTTGCTGAAAGCTGGGCATAAGTAACAGGAAAAGAACATTTAATTTCAATTTTAAGCATTTTACACCAACCAAAGCCGAGACAGGACAACAGGTAGACAGACATTTACTCTGCTTTGCTGTGGTGCAGATTCTTATGCTGGCCAAACATCCCCTTCAATACTGTTTCTAAAAAGAACAAAAAAGCTGCAAGAGGTGTTCCCTTGAAAGACCAGCTGTTGTGGGGATAAGTGTGTGACCACAGGTGCTCCAGCAGAAAACACTGTTGTACTCAGGCCTTTGCCTGACAGTAATGGGCAAATCTGGAAGGAAAACAGCTGCCATCAACAGGGGGTTCTGAGCCATGTGAATGAGACCACGTAAAGCATCTGTATTTGCACACTTATTTTCCCTCTTCCTGAGTTCTGCTTTTCACAAGCTCCCTCCTACAGTTCAGTTTTCTTTCAAGAGTTGATCATATACATTTAAATATGAACTGAATCATGACATAAATCTTATAGACACCTGTACCAAAGTTTTCTACATAGAATATTCTGACAACTCTAAGAATACCATGTGTCTGTCTCAGGATGTGTGGGCCAATTATTTGTAAAAAAAATGAGACAAATTTTAAGAAATTATCAGAAACTCATTTTATCTTTTCTGCATATCTTTATGCCTAGTTTTAATTTACATGAATTGTTTATTGCAATCTCATCTGTAGGCAAGTGCATTGAAAAGGTTTAATGATATAACATTTCATGTGAATCTCTTCAGAAAGCAAATATTGTGTTGAGGAACACAGGAGAACAGAGCTGTAAAGTAAAATAAGAAAGTTTATTTCTGAAATAAAAAGAAAGAAAGGACAATGATGCAACTTATTACAATCTTTTTGGAAAGAACTTAATTTTTTTAGATGTTTCTTTAAGTTTACAAAGATTGATAAATTTATTAATCTAATCTTAATAAAATACTTTTAATCATTCTTCTTTCAGAAATTATGGGAATTTTTGAGATTTGTGAAAAGCCTTGATAGATCTTTCCTATGACAGATCTATTGGATGAATGTGTCTGACAAGCCAACACTGCCCGTCTATTCAAACTGAAGGTTTCTGCATTCAGTGACTCCTTCCAAAACAGCAGAGGAAAGAGTCACCTAGATCTCTGCACTCAATCACTTCAGTTAACAAGAACGTTCAGGGTAAGCTCTGGGGTAACTGCTGCTACTGAGTTTGTACACGATGCCCTGCTTAGTACTTCAGATGTATAGGGATTTTTTTGTATATATAGAGAAGTAAAATGATCCTAGTTACTAATGTGTTTTTTTATCATCCAAAGGACATTTTTCAGATTTAGAACACATCAAAAATTTGTGTCCAGTGGCTATTGCTTTTGTTTCTGTTTCAGACATAGCAGAATTCAAATCACTTTCAAACTTAGCACCTGGAAATCTCAAAATAGAAACTGCACATAGAAGACAATGGTCTTGTAATTTCATGAAGTTCCTTACACTAGGTTGTATTAGCTCCAGAAAACTACTAAAATCTATTTGTGAGGACTAATTGCAATTTACTTCTTTCATGAAGTAGTTTATTGATTAAACATGGCCCTGGAGCTAACATTCAGTTTAGATCAAGAGCCTGTGGAAACCACTTACCACGATGAGAAATTTGTTTCACTGTGAACACACAAGGAAAACCTTTGTAACTGAAAGATATTCCATTCTTCCCCATGGCCTCTTCCCTTGAAACAGGTCTTATAATGTGTGTTTCAATCCAAGTAAGTCATTGCCGTGTTTAATCAAAGATTAAAAGAAAAACTAATTTCATCATCTATCTCCTCTCAAAGATATCTCTGGGTCAACAGTGTAGGAAACTAAAGTTATTAACTAGATGATGAAGGAATTCTGTCAAGAACTGTACATGACTGCTCCCACAAGATCTCTAAACACCACTAATACTTTCTTCAGTAAAATTAATCCCTGTTCATTAATGCAAAACACTGGGCAAAATCTGCATGCTTTAACCTGGCAGCACAGCCAGTTCTGGACACACAACCTTTACTGCATGCCAGACTGAGAAATTTGGCTGTTAGGAAACTCGGGTTCTTATGAAGGTTTTTGCATTCCTTCCAGTTACTGCCTCCTGGTTCCTGATCATGAAAAAAAGCCTCATTTTCTAGGAGCTATAGAGGTATGGACAATTGCATACAGACAGGGCCTGTCTGGAGAGACGGGTGCAGTGGTTGTATGTTTGATGAGAAGCTGTGAAGAAGGCCTTCTTCATCAGGAGACAAAAGTGTTCAATGGTTGTGGCTGGCCAGCAAGATGCAGTGTGAAAAGCTCAGACTGCCAGCCCAGGTTTCTGGATTTCCTTCACTCCTTCTGAGGACCTCTCGCCAACTATGAATTTTTGCTGTTCTTTTCTTTTCTAAATGGAAATTAAAGGGCACCTGAAGCCCATTAAAATTAGCTCTGACACTTCAAGTGGAAATGCACCTAAGATGACACAGTGAAGTGATGTTGTTCTAAAGACATTTCTTTGCAATGAAAACTTTAATTTTTCTCTGGGCCTGGCAATATCAGCTTGCCTATAAAAAGTCAGTGAGGAGACCTTAACTGCCTGAGTTCATATTCAACGTTCAGGTATAGCTGTGAGAAGCTGATGAACAGAAAAAGATCCAAAGAGTGCCATTGCAGTGTAAAAATAATAAAATTATACTTGTTTAACAGCTGCTGCAAATAAGATTTCTGTTATTTTTCTTCTTAGGGAAGTATAAAGTAAAATAGTACAAGGGAGACAGTATAAAACAAGAATCCAGTGAATGCTTGTGTTTCTGGTTTAATTTTTGACCTGTGTTGGTTTTGCAACTTCTGTTGACTTTAATAGAGACATTTGACAGTAACATTTTCAAGGGCATCTAAACAACTTAGACTTCTAAGTTCTCGGTTTAAAACTGTCTACAATCCATTAGGATCAGAAGTTCCTTTGTAAGTCAATCACACTTAAACCCCTAAGGTCTGACCCTAAAAAAGGGATTTACGTGCCACAGTAAGAGCTGTAATATCATTATGTACTTGGGTACATGGCCCTTGAGACTATACATGAACAATGTGTTCAGAGAAGCGGCTCCTCCACCTGGCATAGTTAATCCTGGGGACAGCTCAGCAATGTGTCTGTACGGCACCTTATCCAGGCTACCAGGCTGTGGTTTGGATTTGGTGTGAGGAAAATGTTGTTAACACACAGATGTTTGTAGTTGTTGCTGGGTAATGTTTATACTAAGTCATGGGCTTTTCAGTTTCTCAGGCCCTGCTGGTAAGACGGCTGGAGGGGCACAAGAAATTGTGAGGGGACACAGCCAGGACAGCTGACCTGAACTTAGCCAAAGGAATATCCCATACCATGGGATGTCATGCTTAGTATATAAGCTGGGGGTGGTTGGCCAGGGCCTGCCAATTGCTGCTCGGGGACTAGTGGGACATTGGTCAGCGGGCGGTGAGCAGCTGTGTTGTGCATCACTTGTTTTCTTTCCTCCCTTCCCTTTGGATTTCAGTCCTCTCCCCTTCTCCCTCCTTTTCTTTATATTTTTTACAATTGGAATTATTATTATTGTTTTTATTTTATTTCAATGATTAAATTGTTCTTATCTGAGCCCTTGAGTTTTACATTCCTTCCCAGTTCTCCTCCCCATACCTCCGTGCCGGTGGGAGGTGAGTGAGCAGCTGTGTGGTACTTAGTTACCAGCTGGGGGTAAATCACGACAGCATGGAACAACTTCTGATACCTTACTTAGACACTGAAACACTTCTAGGAAGGGGGAGATGTTAGCAAAGCATGATCTTGCATGCACATGTCCAGTGAATGAGCACTTATATGACCTCTATGGAAAACTGCTCATACACCATGACAAAAAAGTCAAAACTTGTAGCAAATAAAATGTGTGGGCCACTGGCTATTGGCCTTGCTTCCCCACACGATACCTTGTCTAAGGCAGCCAAAGCACTGCAATGGGAGCCATACGGAAAAGTTGGCGGGCTGATACTGAGAAGCCGGCTGTTTGCTTTGTATCCCTCAGTTTCTCTTTTTTATTCTTTTTTCTTTTGTTAGTAGCAGAGCTTTCATGCCACTTGCAATTTTTCTCGCATTTTCTCCACAGCTGCTATAGAAAAGCCTATAGAGTTGAGAACTTCCTATGAGCAAGCTAGCAAGCCACGCACCAACATTTCCACTTCCATCATCCCTTCTAATGGCCTGTGCTTCACCGTCTGACACATTGCAGCTCTTACTTTCCATCTGTACCTCAACAGAGACACTGAAAAGTCAAAGCACGTAACTTACATGGCTATGACACTGCATCGGTCAAGTACACACAGATCCCTTGCAGGCTTGTGACTTGAATGAAAGGGTAATACTTGTTCTTAAATCAGCTATTCCATTCATATTTTAGGGAAGGGGTCCATACTTGAAAATGCAGTGACCTACTTCTTCCACAGCTAGGGTTTAACTGTTGACAGTATGCAGTTATGTTCTGCTCCATTCAGCAAAGTTTACACGTGCGGGGGAATGATGAATTTAAAACAATTCCTTTTAACTATTTCCTTTTTTATTTTATAAATATTTCCTTTCAGAATATCATCTACCCTTGACTACCGCAGTTCAACAAAATCCTTGCTTGTCCTGCCAGCTGCTACCATTTGGCTTACCACATCTGTAGAACTGTACCTTAAATATCATCCAATAAATATCCTTCTATGCTACTTCAAATTCCACCACCCTGCTAATAAATCTTACCTTCCAGGTTATAAGCTCATTCTAGCAGTAATTCTCATTTTCTAAGTGTAGCAGCTAACACCAAAAGCCATACCTGACTTTACTGATGCTCACTTCAATGCTCTGCTGATTCCACAACCCAGGAACCTCCTGGAGCATCCCATTGCATCTGCTCAGCCCCAATGCTAGGCTTTTCTCCTTGTAAGAACCAACATCATGAGGCAAGTGGGTGTACATGTGCCTGATTTTGTCCTGTCACCTAGCTGGATGACCCTAACCTGGAGCAGAAAACAGTAATGATAATAATAATACCATGGATGTAATCCAAGGAATGTTATCCATGCAGATTCACTAGACACTGCTAATGACAAGTCATTAATTTCCAGTGTAGAATCCTTCACCCTTATTTACTTTTCCCTTCTGTTTAGAGAATTTCTCGTCTCAGAAAATGGACATTTCAGGGGGTAATGACGTTAAAATAAGTATGTGTAAAAAGGATATATAAACAATCTTTTTCCAGCCCCCAGATAAGTTTGGGGTTTTTTTTTCCTACATAATGTTTGCAATGGGCATCACTGCATCTAATGATAACTTCAATAGCTACTTCAAGGCAAAATTGGCTGGATAAATGTAACTATTGTTGGATAAGCATTTTAACATTATTCTATTATTTCTCTTTTCTTAATCATGAGGAGAAAAACAGAGCTGAAATTAAGTGCAAAAAGCTATCAGCTTTTGAATCTGGTAGTGGTGTAAGATAGGAGTCGGGCCCCACTGTTGGTTACACCGAAGCAAAGCAATGTATTTTTCATTAGCCTACAAGGTGAAATAATTCACCAGGAGGAAAAGCAACCATGAGAACAACTTCAGCTCAGCCAAAAATTTCCAACCTTCCCTGCACTAATCTTCCTTTCTCCTGAACTCACACCCCATGTAAACAGCTTTACGCTCAGACAGCTTGGTGTATAGGATGTAGTGCGCTCTTCACTTCTGCTGAAGCCTTTCAGCTATGCACAAAATGTGTAACTCTTCAGGGGCACTGAGACTGAAACCCAGGTGGTCTGTGTCCCTGATGCTGCCCTAAGCAGCCAGCTGGAGGGCTGCCATGGTGCAAGCAGATGGTCCTGGGTGTATCAAGTGCTTTGAACAGAGTGGAAAGGCTGCAAGCAGAGGATGAGAGGAAGGTGTTGTGGAAAACTGCACCATGGTGTTGAGCCTGCTTTCCTGGGAGGTCAGCGAGCAGGATCTGAGACATCCAGCGGGGATCTGCAGGCCTCTGAGGACATTTGAAAAGCAACCTCAAATCAAATGGTGAAACCCGGATTAAACAGTTCAGCAAATGCAGCACCAGCCTGGCATTAGAACAGTAAAAGCACACATTTTGGCAAAAACCCCTACATGTTAAGAAAAAGAAAAATGCTTTCACTGTAAATCTGTGGGGAAGTATCTTGGTAATATCTTGCCTCTATTTAAGTCAGCACTGGAATACCTCAGGCCATCGGGTATGGAATAAGGAAAATTAGCACAGACTTCAATTATGCAAGACTTGTAGACACTCAGACCCCATTATAAGAAACTTGCAAATGTGTCTCAAGGGGAAACCTTCTGCAAGCATTTGTTGGACAGCCACTGTGATAATCGAGGCAGTGCTGTGACTCCTTTCATGTGTACCAGGCATTACACACTTTCTCCCACTCCAGATACAGCTATTTTACCTTACAGACTTAGAAAGGGTTATTGATTTAGAATCTTTACTAGGGCTCACAAGCGGTTAATATGATTAACCTCATTCGAGAGAATGTTGTCATAAACACTTATTAAAATTCCTGCTTTTTGTGCATGCATTTGTCGACCGGAAATTGGCAAAAATATAAAAGGTGATGATGAAAATTAATTTCCCTGAAGGAATCATTAGATCTTCCTCCTCCCTTTTCTCCCTGCATGTGCACCTTCCTCTTACTTCATGGGCTTCAACACTGGAAATTTTAATTGTCTATATTGTCAGTTTTTGACATCTTAATCTCCCCTGATGAGCCTGGCATCTTAGAAGTACAGCATCTGAATACTAAACATTGCACCTCTTGTATAGCTGTTATGCACAAAGCAGCTGCAGCTGGGCCCCAGTTTGCATCAGTGCTCCAGTTTACATGTCCTAGCCCCTCTCCTGCTCTCCATAGTGTAGATACGTACCTCCACCAGCTTCCCCAAAGTCATTCTCTTCACTATGATTTGAAAGTCAGGGTTTCATCATCTGCAAAATTCACCTGCAACAGAAAACCCAGGCAGCCACATCAGCAAATATTGCTACAGATTGTGCACTGGTATTAATATATTTCTGGTCAGATCAGTTTGCACCACTGGTGTCAACAGAGTTTGCTGGTTTTCACCAGAACAGAGACTAGTGTGCTGTGCTTGTACAGACTATGTACTGCCCAGACCTGGCAGGCTCCTTTTCCCACTTGGAGTCAAAGCCATAAATTTCTACTGTGGATGACACCAATCAAATCTAGGTAACACAGGTGCCATTGCATTATAATGAAAGCTAGACGGGTTGAAATGAACCTGGGAATCTGCAGGACCAGGGAGGCCGGAAACAGCATAGCTATATGTACGAAAGGAAGCAGGCAGCCTTGGTCTTGCAACTGCTTCCATAAAAATACTTATGGGAGAAGAATGAAGAAAAATCCTCAGAACAGAGAAGCAAGCAACTGCCTATATTTGGTTGACTAAATGTAGGGCTCACTTACTAATTACCCTGCTTGTTTGACAGGTAATGTGTATGCAGGGACTGTGCACCAGCTGCACCACTACAAAAGTTTGCACTTGGAGAAGAGGGCCCTTGTGTGAGGCCATTGCACTGGCTGACTCAAGGAGAGTCTGTTTAAACAGTTTCTGCACAGTCTTGGAGGTTAGATCTACCACAATAGTGCCAGTCAAGACACAAGGCTTTCCCTCTACAAGTTACAGAATTACAAAGGACTGAGTTGCTTCTTTGCTATAATTTTCCTGTATTTCCACAGATACTTCCTTTTTCATTAGTGATAGCATAACTGTTTCCTGGAAAAGGCTGTTACTTGTTAATGTAGCTGTGAGGTGCTAGACTAGCTGTGCACTTACGTCCATTATAAAGACACCTGGAGGGCAAGGTGAGTCCTGCTGACATTATGTTTTTTTTCTTTCAAAATCAATTACAGTCACAAAAGAAATGAAGAAAGGAAAGAATGTAAAAAAATGTTAAAGCAATGGCTGTTAATGGTGCTTTACTAAAGTGAGAGAGATTCTGCTTGTAATTGAATCAGTCCCAGAGGGTGCTGCAGCTGTACAGGGGCACCAGAAATGCTCCATGCCTAGGTCTTCCCTACCCCAAATACGCATGCATCCTCCTAACCAGGCTTTCCTGCTGTCAGCCACTTTCGGTTGCTTATATAGAACATTTCATGACAAAGTCACATTCTGGGCAGCCATAAGGACCCTGTGGTAGCAGTCCAGGTTTGGTGGCAGGAGTCATTCAAAGTGATGCCAAGTGTGTCTGGCTAGGGACAAATACCCTTGGGAATCTGGGCAATGCTGGGTTGTACCAGCCGCTCCCTAGCAAATCAACAGAGAAGCACAAAGCAGCAAGATAGAGAGCTACTTTCCTCCCACCATTTGTAAATATGCCCCTGCCTGTTTGCACTTCCAGGAGCTGCAGCCCACTGTCTCCCTCTGTGGACAGTGTCTGCTGCAGGGTTGATGAGTTTGCAATTCCAATGTGTTTTTTTTTGAAAAAAGGACCTCATTTACTGTGGAGCCAAGAATGTTATTTTGGACCTTCTCACAAAGACATTGTAAGGATGGCAGTATAGACTGAAATGTTTATTTGCAGACCTTTCTGATGCTACAGGGAGAAACTGTTCAGTTTGCATGGTTTGAATTAGATCAGAATTGGAAGAGTTTATTGATTTATTAACAACAGAGCATTGACTAACTATCCATGAACGAAACATGCAGAATCAATATTGCTAATGAACAGATAAACCACAATAAACAGATAAACTAGACAGTTACAAAATGTTAATAAACACCTACACATTTCTAAATGCCCTTCTGGTAGCTGACCCCGGGAAGTTCTGATCTTACATGAGAGATTCTGCTGCTCTGGCTGCATGCCACCTCCATTGCTCCCCACACCCCAGTGACCTCCATGACATTGAGGAAGCCCCTGCAGGTGCACAGGCACACCCCAATGTGTGAGTCCCTCTGCACTGCACCCACACAGTCACCCTCTCTGCTGACTTGCATCCCTATCCCCTGTCCCCTGGGGAGGCTGCCTGGGCAGGGGCTGTGGAGCTGAGGAGCCACCAAAGTTTTCACTGATGCTCATTCCCACTGCAAGCACTCTCTCCCCTGATACAATTATTTTATGCTCCTTTTATTCTTATTTTCAGGACAACTTCTTTCTTTCAAAAGTGTGCAACTCCCTGGTTATCATTTAATCCAGAAGACAGTCATTTTCTTCTTTAGCATGATGCCTTCCATACAATTAGAGTGCTAGACCCACACACAGCTGTGTGCACACATGCATCATTCATTGTCACATTTCTGTCTTACCTGCTGTTGTTGTCAAGGCCATTTGCCATGGGAAACATGAGCCATGTGAGCACAATCATGCCTGATGGCATAACTTATCTTTTTGTTCTGAGCAATACAAATATTGAAGATTCAATGATTATGCAATAATAAATGCTGGCAATGTGCTTTTTTTCACTCTGATATCTATAGTTTTACAAATATTTTTCACCTAGAACCAAACTGAATAATTCACACTTGAACAGCCTGTTTTAGCTGTGTCACTGCTTTCTGTATTTTTTCAGTTCCATTTTTCAGAGACATTTTGGAAATACATAAAATTAATTGTGTATAGTTAGAGCATTTGGATTAAAAATGGTAACATTTAAATAAATCAGTTGAAAACTTTTCTTATTCTGAACAGAAAATGACCCCAGACTTTTACCTGAATCAAAACTTGCAGCTGAAAATGTTGCTTCTAAATTAAATCCTAAAACTGAACAGGCTTTGCCTTCAGTAGTGGAGAGGACTTTTGCTATGGCCTAAAATAGTTTTCATTTTCCACAGAGAATGTGTTTGTACTGGTTTGTTTTGACTCACTGCTGTATTTAGTTAGTATTTCAAAGCAAAGCAACCTCTTCTGCATTTTTCTTCCTGTCAACCCTGTTACCACCAAGGGCAGGGGACTGACAGAAACCCAATTACAGTCAGACATGCCGTGTGGGACTCACCTGACCAGATGTTCAGATTTACATTGTGGACTTTCATGTCCTGGACTTATCATCAGCAGAGAGAAGCAGTCTTTTCTATGTGTGATTTAATTCATCTTTAATGTGAATGTTTAAAATAAATCAGAAGAACCAAGTGCCAGGGACTCAAAACTGAGCCTGGGAAGACATGGTCACTTGTGGACTTCGACACCACAGGCTTTAAAAAGTTAGGTAAGATGACTCCAGCCCACAATGTCAACCCACTGCAGCTCACATAAATTAGTGCCATAATGGAAGGAAGGAAGGAATGGAGGGGTTAACAGATAAAAAGAAAATCTCAGTGGTGCTCCAGAGGTGAGCAAGGTCAACTTGAACACCAAAGGAATGTAAGCAACGTTCAGACTAATCCATCCACTGCTATTCCTTGATATCACATAAATAAGAGTGTAAGTCACAGAAGTCTCAGTGACTTTACCAGGAAAAATGCAGTCTGTTCTCCTAGCACTAAATTTACTACTGTAGATTTCTTTATCTCTGTCTTTTAGAAGATATGTGTCTTACACCAATCGCTAGGTTAAACATTTAAAAAGTCATCACCTTTTAAAACAGAGCTAGTTGTTTTTGTTGACCAAACAGGAATGGGGAGCTTATAAATTGCTAGGCTCTTGTTTCATAGTTTGAGTGTACTGCAGCACAGCAAAGTTGTGTAAATCAGAGATGAGATTGAATGTTTCTTTGTAATTCATGGAAAAAAACATCACATGGACTTCATCAGGTCCTTCAGTTTGGAAATGGTTACTGACAACTGTATATAGTCAGTAGTTCATATCAATTTCTAAAAGACAAGGATTACATTTCATGTCCAAAATACATTGCACACAACCTAAGTAACTCTTCCAGACCTTCTTGTGAAGGGTAAAGGTAAATTCACTACTGCATTAGGGATTGGTGGCTCTCTGGTTCTTGTGGTCATGATCTGATGACATGGGGTGGGAACAGAGGGCAGTCCCAGCTTCTCAGTGATTCTTCTGGCATTACTGCTAAACATCACATACTCAAATTTTCATGCTTCATGTGGAAGCAAGTATAACATCACTGCCAATGCATTTTGTGGGTGTTGCAGACTGCTGAGGAAATAAGTATCATTTGGCATATATTTATTCTATATATATTATATATATATTTAAGCAGGAGAATGGGGAGTATAATAAAAACTAAGGTGTTTCATTAGTGAGGTGGGTGCAAGAAAGCATGATGGGTGATGCTTACCTCATTTTAGACGCCTCCTAGTTGTCTACATCAGAGCTAGCTGTCTCAGCTGCCTTTACCATCACCACAGGGAATACATCACTCAGGGCATAATTTCACCTAGCCTGCTTTAAACACCTTCCTCAGGGTAAGAGTGGTAAGGCCTTAGAAATGTCTGTACCTTTATCTTGTAAGTGATAGTCTGTGTGTGGACATCTACATTGTAAATATAGATTTGATCAGGAGAATACCTTTGGTCAGGTGAATACCCCCTGAGAGTGTGCATTTAGGAAGAAAGAAGATAAATCAATATAAAGAAGGGGATACGCTACTGTAGAAAGTAAGTATTCTTAGTAGGCTTTGGGAGAAGTAAAGGCAGTATCACTGTGTAACATCATGAGTAAAGGGTTGATGTAATCTTCACATCAATACATACGAAGAAATGAAGAAGAATATGGCAGCAGTCTCCTCATCATCAAATGTAAGACCCCTCCCACCCCCTGAAAATTTCTACTTCTGGTATCAAATACAATGAGGAATTGGAGAAGGTTGAGCAAAAAATCGTTCAGAAGACTGAAGCAAAGGCCTGCTAGGATGACATTTTTAAAAAAAAGATGTGCACAGTAATATGGCATATGACAAAATATTTGTCATGGAGGAGATCAAAAAGTGTCTTGATTGCAATATTTAAGACCCACCCCAGGAAGAAAAAATATTCTGCATTAAAATATTCTCATAGAGAGTAACAAGTACTAGTATCTGAAAGCTGGTATGAGACACATTAAGTCAGATGCAAACTTTTAATTGTGAGGTTAAATTACCAAAAGAGATGGTACGCCCTTTCAGACTAGCAGATTCAGCCATTTCTGTTTAAAAAAAATAGTTTAGTTAAAAACAGAGTGTAGTATTTGCTTTGGGGACAAAGGGCTGGGATATAATAGCCTTCTTCCTAAGACAGAGCAAGCCTAGTGGCACCTCCTGGTTCTAAAATGTCTGAAGGTCCTTGGAGAATAAAGTCAAATTATATTAATTTACAAACAGTTTTCAACTTTTCTTGGGAAGCCTGAGTGGAGAAGAAAAGATTTTGGCAGTAAAAAAAACATTACTATTCTTAAAGTAAGAATGGCTACAATTCATTTACACATCTGCAAGAGAGAAAGAAGCAGGAAAATGAGGCATATACAGACTGCAGATCATGACATTCAGCAGGCAAATGGTTCACAGCTAAAAAATTTACTCTTGAATTTCAATTTTGATGGTGTATTACGCAAATGAATATTAAAAATACAATGATCATTTAGAAAGATTAAGATATTTATGGTAGTGACTTTACAAGCTATAATTTAAGGAACAAAAAACGCTCCAGGTTTTCCATGTCACATTTATTTTAAGCTATATTGAAATGTACAATTAAAGGAGCCCTCATTTTTTAGATTGTTTCTGCTGTTCACTAAAAAATTATTGTTCCTTTTCTGGGGAATAAGAACACACTCTCTATTTGCCAGCCTGCTTTTGTGGGTGCCATTCAGAACTCATCACCATAATGATATCTGCGTTTCTTCTTACTTGCCTTATCCTGCTGTATGCAAGCCTCTCTCTGTTTGCAGTTTATTTGGGTCTCACCACCCAAAAAATGGGGTGAGAGACACCTAAAACTGAAAAATGTACTTTGGTAAACCCATTTGTTCTTATGGAGGTGCAAAAGTGTAGGTACGCAGAGAAAATGAGATAAAACAAAGTGAAAAAACTAATGCTAGAAGCACAGAAGCACTGTAACCACTTTTCATTGCAAGACACTTGTTCACCAGTGAACCTCAATTGTCAACAGAAGGGGATACCTACTAAAAAGAGAGGAAATTAGCAGGGCTATAACTCAATAACTCAGCTGCAAGTTGTGCCCCATTCCTAAGCACGAGAGTTTACCCTATCCAGCGCTGTCCTCAGGGGAAGAGTATGCTCCAGCCCTTTCCACTTTTCTGCCCTCTTCTGATAGCACCACAGAATCACAGAATAATTAAGGTTGGAGGGAATCATTGGTGGTCAGCTAGACTAACACCTCACTCAAAGCAGGTCCAGTCAGACCATATTGCTCAGGGTAGCGTCTGGGTAGTTTGTCACCAGGGATGGAAATTCAACAACCTTTCTGGGCAACTTCTTTCAAAATTTAGCTACCTTTTGCTTTAAAATTTCCCCCTACATCTGGAATTCCCTATATTTCAGTTTGTGTCCATGGCCTTGTGTTCTATCTCTGTGTATCTCTGAGAAGAATCTGGCTCAGCCTTTAAATCTTCCCATTAGGTGAGTAAGAACAGTAGGAAGTTTCCCCAAAACATTTTCTTTTCCAGGATGAACAGGACTCTCTCTCTCAGCCTCTTCTCATTTGTTGGGTGCTCCAGCCTCTGACCACCTTGGTGGCCTCCATTGCATTTGGCCCAGTATGCCAAAGTCTTTCTCGCACAGGGGAGCCCAAAACCACAGTTCTCCGGATGTGGTCTTACAAGTGCTGAGGAGAGGTGAAGGATCACTTGCCTCATCCTGCTGGCTAATTGTATTGCTGGCCCAGCCCAATATGTGGCTAGCCTTCATACAGCACAGCTGGCTGGCACAGCATAGCTGGCTTGTCAGGGAGGTGATTTGGCCACTCTACCCTGCACTGGTACAGCCCCAGCCTCCAGTACTGTGTGTAGTTTTAGGTGCCTGGACATAAGAAGGACCTCAGACTATTTCCAGAGGAGAGTGACCAAATGGTGAAAGGTCTCAGGGGCAAGATTTATGAGGAGTGGCTGAGATAACTTGGTTTGTTCAACTTGGAGAAGGGTGACCTTGTTGCAGTTCACAACTTTCTCAAGAGAGGTAGCAGAGAAGGAGGTGCTGATCTCCTCTCTCTGGTGATCAGTGATAGGACATATGGTAATAGTATGAAGTTGGGTCAGGAGAAGTTCAGATTGGATATTACGAAAAGGTTCTTCACTGAGAGGGTTGTCGGTCACTGGAACAGGCTTCCTGAAGAAATGGTCATGGCACCAAGCCTGTCTGAGTTCAAGGAATGACTAGACAACACTCTTGATCATATGGTTTAGTTTTAGTAGTCCTGTGAGGAGCCTGGAGTTGGATTTCATGATCCTTATGGGTCCCTTCCACCTTGACATATCCTATGATTCCATAATTCTGTGATCTCTGCACACAGCTAAATTGTGGTCAATTTCTTGTCCAGCATGACCAAGTCCTTTTTTCAAAACTACCTTCTGGCCAGTTGCCCCAAGCCTATACTAATACATGGGACTACTCATCCCCAGGTGCAAGACTTTACATTTCCCTTTGCTAAACACAATGTTCAACATCTGTGCAAGCTTCCTATCAACCCATGTCTCCAGCATGTCAATCTGCCTGTAAATAGCAGCCCTACCCTCCAGCCTGCTAATCACTCCACCCAATTTAGCGTTGTCCACAAACATGCTGAGAGGACATGCTGTCCCACTATGTGCATCTTAAATAAAGACAAAAGGGCATTAGACAAATGCTGATTCCTGAAAGATATCACTAGTAGCTAGTGACCAGTTGGATTTGCTATTGCTGATCATAATCCTCTGAGCTCAGTGGTCCAGTCTTCTATATATCTTCTAGTCCACTGATCCAAATCATGTCTCACCAATTTGGCTGTAGAAGTACTACATCAAAGACCTTGCCATGGTCACCATAAACATTATCTACTACTTTCATGCTGCCTATGGCCCAGAAGGCAACCAGGTTGGTCAGACATGGTTTGCCCTGGCTCTTCCAGGTCACCTTCTTGCCTTCCATGTGCTTGGAAATGGCTTCCAGGAAGGTTTGCTCTACCACCTTCCCAGGAACTAAGGTGAGGCTGACGTAGTTCTTCTTGCAAATGACTGTGATCATTACCTTTTTCCAGTCATAAGGAATCTTCCCACACAGGTGATGAGCTTTAACTTAGTTTAGGAAAAGAGACAGTGAAAGTCTTGGCTTATTTTTTTTAGAGTGTTATGCTTCGTTTTCAAAAGTGTCTGTTTGTTCTTAGTTCTTTCAGTTTGGTTTTATCAATTCACTGAAGTTACTTCTTGCTAGTCCAGCTACCAAAACATTGAGAAAAGCTCATTTCAGGGATGCTCATTCCACTTTAAAGAAGTTGACATTCTGGGGACATGCATACAAAAAAAATCTGAAGATTCAACCTTAAAACCAGTGGACAAGTAATTTTAAATATGAAATATTAAAAAATCAAGTAGAAAAAATGCAAAATCTGGAGATAACTGTAGATTCCTTCTCTTTTTTTTTCAATTTCCTTCTCTTTTTTTCATCTTACAAAATATCAGTCACAAAATTTCTGACAGCTACAGGAGAAGAAAAAGCTTATTTTATGTCCTCAGAAACTGTCCTATTCCCTTCATTTCTTTTAGCAGCATATAAAGTTACTGGTGCTTTAACATCAAGGTACATAAAGGCAAATACCTTTCTGAGTAAAATCCTTTCATTATTTTTCTTTGTATAAATGATTCATGCTACCCATGACTGTAGAACTTTGGTTATTTCAAAACTTTTTTATAGACTTGACTCCAAGGCACGAAGACTGTGTTAGTGAGACTCATAACCAGCACTAGCATGTTTATCATCATGATTTGTCACTGCATCAGGTGAAAACTTTGAAGTTAATTGGTTCACATTTAAACCATACTTTGAAAATGCAAAGCTCAATGCCATTTTTTTCCATAATGAGGTCCATTTCTTACACTGACTGATAAGCAGTCAGTAGAAAATGATGGGCTCTTAAATCTATGGGAATTGTACTTAATGAGAATGACTCTGATTCTCATTATATTGATTTCAGTGGGAAAACTTTCACTCATTTTAATGGGAACAAGACTGACCCTTGCTGAGGGTTTGGAGCCAGTCCAGTAAGGATCATAAGTCTATGAAAGGGAGGTACAACTGCACATTAGCTTCACTGCTTGGGACCCCTTAATCAGACTGTGCTGTCAGCAAGCGGTCCTGCCTAGGCACACAGGAGGAGCTGGGTACCTGAAACTGCCAAACATCTAGAAAGCCTTCAAGCACAAATATTTGCCTAAACTCCACATTTCAGACCCTAGGTAAGGATTGTTAAGCTCTGTTCATGTAGAGTCCAGAGCCCAGATTTCTTCCTAAAAGTAGGCTGCTACCAGTAGTTGTCTAAACAACTGTGCAAGGCACACCTTTTTCAGCGGCAGGGGTTACAGATCCCCCCTTTTTTAGCATAGCCAAATATTTAGGGCAATTAATTATGTAGTGGAAAACCCAAGTTCAGTGCCTTGCTCAATCATGTCCTGTCCACTGGGCCACAGGCCAAAACATACAATGAGATTTCTCAAATCTCCTACAGATTACTTGTAACTATGAAGCGAACAGTACAAGATTAATGAGGTAAGGGTGGCAAAAGAAAACACAAATCATTGTTAAGACAGTCTTTATTAATACTGTTTTTCTGTTCCCCAATATTTTAAAATAAAACCCATTGTGTAGTTAAGAAGACAAGTTTAAAAGGACAAAACAACATGTTCTTAAAAGTTGTCATTTCCCAGAATTATGACAATGACAGAAGTACAAAATTGCAAGATAAAAAGTGCACCCTAATAGTGCTTTTATTTCTCCAACTCTCCTGCTAGTTCTTAGATATATTTCAAAGCAAGTCAGTGCTCTGAAGCACTGACACTTTGGGAAGGATTCCACGACCCAGTCATGGTTCTTTAATGCCACTTAGGTCCCATGGGTTACCCCTTGTCCTCCAGCTGCCACTCCAAAGGCAAAGCATCTCCTGTGTTATTTGCCAATCCTGCACAGATGTCACAGCTACAACTGGGTGTCTAAAGTGGCCTGCTGGACACCAGGCATGATAAGGCAGGTAGGCAACTGAATCCCACCCTCTACTGCTGTCAGTTTGTCAAAGCGTGTTCAAAGGTCCATCAGGAATCATAGCTATGACTGCGTGGTAAGCTGTCAAAGTTATGGTCCTGCATCTCCTTGCAAGTTTTTGAGCTTCTCCAAGGAAAGGAGCATACATAGCTCAGTGCTGTGCAGAGATGTCAGCTCAGGTCCCAAACCCAGCGTGGCTGCTATAGCATACTGCTACTCTTCAAAGCCAGATAGCAGGGCTTTGTCAAGCCACGTGTATCCAGATGGATTTCCCCATGCTTCCCTCAAATCTTCCTTCACATAACCTATGACTTGGCCTCAAATGTGACTACTTACAAAGCTTGTGAGGTATTATAAAATCATTTTTTGAAGTGCATTTCCGTGCATTATTTCCATCAAAGTAATTTGCTGCTAAGATTGTCAGTGCCTTTCTATCATGAGAAAAACAAAATTTATGAGCTGTAAAGACAACGTGCAAATTGTTCATGACTCAATGAAGCTTCTGCTTTAAATGAAATACCCAAATAAGCTTTGAAAAACCTTGTTTTGGATGCAGGTCTGACTTACCTTTCCTCTATTTTGCATCTGTCCCGCATTTCTCTGAACACTGAGTTTCTTTTTATGGGTTTCCTTCTCTGACTCGTATAATTGCACTTACCTGGAACATCTGTGTTTTTCAGGAGAGAAGGATAATAAGAGAACAAAGACTTTCAGCAGCAAGTAGCTGAAATGGTTAGGAACATAATCTATTCACAAGGTACGACTCCCCCCCGGCTCCCCAGGTGACTATAACTAGTCAATGTAAGTCACTAGCATTTACTTTAGGTGCCAATTGACATTTGCTAATACACGCCCAGTTATAACCAGTTTTTATCATACTGGTAGGTCTCAAGAGTTCTACATTTCTGCAATGAGAATACATGAAGAGATATTTGCTGCCTTACTGTAAGCACTCACAATAACGGGATCAAAAGAAATCCAAATACCTGCCTACATATTTGTTAGGAGACCTTCAGAGAAAGAAGTGGTTTGCATTGTTTCTTGTCAGTCTGAAGCTGTCTTTGCTGGAGCCTCAAGAAATATACTCGACAGTGGAGCACCCTAACCTGCGTGCTTGTGAATAGCTTGGTAATTCCCTGCGTGCTGGTGTACTTTTTAAATTTAATTTAATTCTCCATGACATCATTTGAATAAATTACTAGGAATCAATTTTGAAGAGTATTTATTTTCATATTCTTTTTTTATTTTTTTTTTCTTTTTCTTGGAGTGAAACACAAGGAAAAGTTCTTTCTCAGACCTGTTGATTATTTTCAAATATGGAATCTCTGAGTAAAAGTACTGAAGAAGTGTGACTGAATTAGTCTGCACAAAATCTTTAAATAACCCTGCTTAAGGAGACGAGGAGGACAGAGAAGTTTTTTGATAATGAAGTCCCACTCTTGCAAAGGTATTTGGTTTTGCATTTATTTCATACAGGTTATGTGCTGTGAAGATATGGTACTTGATTTGGTCACATCCAGTTGCAGATCATAGTACTCATTACTCATCCAAATGACAGTGTGATGATCTTTTCAAGACCTAGGGTTGATGATGCTTGGTTTTCTCATTAATACCATAGTCAAGCTGACTCAGACTGAAGAAGCTGTAAGTCAAGCACTAGGAAATCTGACAAAGACGGAATAGATGACTTATCATTGAGGGATTTTTTTTTTTTAACTTAATCACCTACAGTTAAAAATGAACACACAAAGGTACACCTGTAGTGCCAGTAAACGAGAGCAGTTGCAGTACAAATTATGAAGAATAGAGTGTTGCCAAAAATTCATGCAGAGAAATGAATCTCTTCCTGATGGGCATCATTTTCCAAATGGGCTCTTGCATGCTGTTGTGGTTTGAATTATGAGTTTCATGCAGATACAATCTGCAGTTCAAGTGCACGGGCTGGTGAACAGTAGCTGCTTGTCTAGAAAAATGAAAACAAGTGATAGCCTAGCAAATGAGTATTGTAAATTTAAATTAACAGAGAGGTTGTCTGATTTAATCTCTGAGTGAAGGGCACATTGCTTGCAAAAATATCTCAGTGAAAGAAATAACTCCAGAAGAATTAAGTTTTTGACTTGTAACATCTGTGAATGTAACTTCGAGAACTCAAGGAATTAAATACTGCTTGTTGTCGATATATCAGCTGCAAACAAACTCTTTCAAATCTCTCATTATTCACAGAATCTGTAAAGTAATGTCTAGATAGGAGTCTCGGTCACTAGTTCCTATGTGAGCTGTTCAAACTGTGGTAATGGTTAGCTAAGGCCTGATGGTATTCTGTATCAGGCAAGATGAATCAGTCAGTTGAGAGAAGGTGAATTTTAAATTTGTTTTCCACAAATTAAACCTTACTGAAATTGTTCAGCCTTTTCAAAAGAAAGCACACTCCTTGCAATGTGTAAGTAAACAGTTTTCTGCACTATGGCCTCATGTCTTCCTCAGTGGGGAATCACCAATATGTGTATGTGGGACTTTCAGAGCTACCAAGAGCACAGTCACCTCAGGAGGCAAAGCAGAGCAGTAACGCTGCCTCATCTGCCCGCGCTGCCCAAGGCCCCTCCCCGGTGCTGCTAGTGCTGCTGATGGAGATCACAGTTCGTCCCTGAGCTCTGCAACACAGCAGACCTTCCTCTGCTTCCTTGTGTATTGCTTCCCGCCTGCGTAACTTACATTTTTGGTCGTTTTTTCTAGTTTATTAGTACTGGAGTGTTTTAATGGACAACCTTTTAAAAATAACTAATAAAACATTTTCTATACTGTTGTAAGAGAGTGTCTAACTTTATTTTTCATCACCATAGCATTTGGAGTAATTCACAGTCTTTTTCCTCAACTTCACAGTCTTCCTTTGACAGGGAGATGTGCCATAATTCCCACTTCACACCTGAGGAACAAAAGCCCAGAAGGGTTCAGCTCCTTGCTCTGCTGAAATACTGAGGTACAAAAAACAGAATCTGACAACATGTAGATGTCTGAGCTTAAAACTGTGGCCTATAAAGTCCCACCTAACCTCTCTGGGATCTGCAGAGGCTGAGGAGCTTGCTGGCCAAGTTTGCCCTTGGTGTAACACTCTTCTTCTGCAGGTATGTCTATATTAGCATGTTAGGTTAGACAGGGGTGCACTTTTGAAGTTGATCTCCTGATTGTCCCTGTCACCGTGCTTCATGGACGAGTCTCAGGCACTCAAGGGCTCAGATGAATTAAACTATATTTATTCCCAAAATGTACCAAATGCTTTTCAGCTGGTAATGGTGACTGAGTCCATGGGCTGAGGCTAGAGCTAGTGTAAGAAAGAACGTATATATAGTGTGGATATCAGGTGCTCCATACCACCTAAGTCACCATACAAATCGGGGTTTTTGGATCACGCTGTTTGCTAGTGTAGACACAGTTTGTAATGGTGATGGGTGCTGAGGTCTTTACAAGGCAGATCTGACCTCATCTGAAGTCATCCTGTGACACAGTTTGATATACACACACACACAATTCACTGTGACAGCAGTGAGGACAGCACAAAAATGAAATACAGTGCTATAACACAATTTTCAAAAGTATGTGATCTTTTCTCTAACAGTGAATCTATACTGATGAGATGACCCGGAAAATGGTGTACGTGGGTTCAGTGACCCCTTAGTCTCAGAAAGTTCAAATCTTCTTTTCCCAGACAAAACTCTCTTATTGATTTCACGACATACTGAGCTGGAAGTTGGTAGCTGTGGTACCAATAGTACCCAGTCTTGCCATCAAAAATACTCAACTATTCATGAAAGCACATTTGTATATTTGATTGTAGCTAGGACTGGGAGCACATCCTTTCTGAGCCTTCATGAAGGAACTGAATTTTTCTTTTTTCCTGTTTTTGGCCCTAGTGACAAACATGAAAATGCTTTAGGTGGTCAAATGCCAGAGAAGGTTCTGCCAGGCAGCAGCCCTCACCACCTGCTTGTGGAGCCATCTTCACTTTTTTAGTAGAGTCAGGTTTTAATTTGTTTCGTGCAGAACTGGATGGCGGCTGAAATACTCCTCATACATGCTTTTTCACATCCAGGGCTTCTGGCTGATACACTTCCCTGGGGAGTGAAAAAAGCAGGTTTGAACCAGTTGAGCCATGCTTTCCATCAGCAGAATAACACCTTGCTTGGGATATGTGTGTGAGAGTACCCCTTGTGTACAAACCCCACAGAGCAGACTCACTGCCAATACACTTCCTCGTAACACCTTCCAAGGGAAAAGGTGTTCCTTCAGAATTACTGACCAGATCATAAAATATATTCTCTTACTCCTTCTTGGTTTGGCACAACGCAAAAGAAGCCTGTTTTTAATCTTAACCATCCTTAGAATTCACAAGAATAGTTATGGGTCATCAACCAGCCACCTGAGGAGGTCTGAATTTGGTTTTTGAAATCTCAAGCCATACCAAGCAAACATTATCTTTAGAAGATGTTACCTTTATAAGACTCATGTACTTTGCAGCCTAATGGCATAATTATGATTGATTTAATCTTATGAAGTCATCAAAGATTCTATTTCCTTTCTGAATAGCTACAAAAAATGCATAAGGTCTTAATGTGTTGGGGTACAAAAAAAGCAAATCAAAGCAAAGCACAGTTCCTGAGATTTATGAAGCTGAGGTACTACTTCAATTTTAATAAAACATAGCCGATGACAAAAAAGAAATATAAAAGTATCTAATTATAATTATATAAAATGTAACTGTGCACATTATATAAATGTAAAATTGTATAAAAAATTGATGGCTAAGCTAGTCATATAATCACATCTCCATTGAAATAACCTTGACGGATAAAATAGAGTTGACATTCCAGGCAGGTGTCAAAAGGAAAGGAATATTTATTTTTCATCAGCATAGTTAACTTCAAGTGTTTTTTTCATATTTTGATCCTCTCACCCTATTTTCATAATTTAATAATATCAGCCTTTGCCTTTCCCTTTCATTTATTTTGCATTCATTCAACAATAAGGTAGAATACGCCTCAAATTAGGGACTGAATTCATCTCGTCTTAAGCTAGTCAGCTACAAGGTGAATGTCTACACATGAGCAATTGGCTTGACTCCACTACAGTCAATAGCAACCTAATCAACACCAGTCAATGGAGGCTAGAGAGCAACTCATTGCAGTCTAAAATTTCCACAAGGTAAACCATCCTTTATATGCCATTGCTTACATTTAATAGATCTCTGTTGGCACTAATAGCAACTAAAGAAGCTCAAAATTAGCCTTCACAGTTAAGTAGGGTAAATCCTATCCCAGGCCATCTATTCTCTTGGTCCTTTACATTCATCAGCATCTATGTGCATATGATGCTGGGAAATGCCTTTCTATAACAAGTTTTTTCTTGTTACCAGTGCAATTTATCAATCCTGCATTAGCAATACTTTTATTCTCTGGTCATATGTTTTATGTGACTTTGTGTCATGGCTTATCATAAACCATGCAATGTGTGATATTTACATAAATTAGTGCATTATGACTTCGGTAATTCTTTACGCTAATAATCCTATTTAAGTCTAGGCACGTCTTCCTAGTCGCTTAGGTCTTAAATGCTTATATAGACACTCCATTTGCTGTATTGGGAAAAAGGTCAATGACTTCAGATTGCTGATGCATACCCATTTTTGTAAATATTTTCAGCCTGTGTTTCTGGCTTCCTTACAGTATTTTATACTGGTGCTGTTTGGGAAATATTTATGTTCTGTAGCAACATGCAAGAGACTGTTCTTAGAAACTTGACTTTTAGTTCCAGAGGCATTGTTTATTCTTCTCTTCCCTTCTGTTAGTACTTACTAACCTCATCCTATTGTCAATCCCAGGTTTTAGGTCTGGAGGACACTCCAGCTTCTTCAACTCTAGGGGAAAAAAGGATAAAAAATACAATATTAATACAATATTGTTGGTGTTAATTCATTCACAAAAACAAGGGTTTCAAATTAGTCTAATGAGTATACACTGCATTGACCTCAGCTCACTAAGTTATGCAGTTTATCCTAAAGTTATTCAAGGTTTCTGGTTTTCATTAGAAAAAAAATCTGGCAACACCCAAAATCTTCCCCCTGCCTATTATAGTTCAAAATGCATTTGTGGCTTATAGGCAAAAGTATTATTTTAATCATACCAATGTTAAAAGATGAAGGTGTGCTACTTATTTTCTAGCAAGCCAGGAGCTAGCCAGCTGCTGATGCGTGTGTCACATAGGTACAGAGTCTGGAGAAACAAACTGGGCAGAAAGCCCAGTCATTCCACTGGAGTAAACAAGCAAGCCATAAAGCTACCTCACTGACAGGAAGAAATCACATTAGACAGTAGATAGCAGAGCAGTAGCCTGTAGCCCAGACAGAGATTTGAGTTGTCCTGTTGCTTTCCTTTTATTGCCTGTTCATGTTAATTTTCAGGAGTGGAATGCCCCAGGGAGAAACATGTTTGATAGGACACTTAGTGCTAGACCAGATGGATCTATCATACAGCTTACAACTCCTTTTTCCTTAGATCGCTACTATTGTCTTCTCTCTGGTTTTTTTTCCACACTGCATTTCACTCCTTAACACCCTTTCTAGCCCTTTTTCTCTGAAACCCCTCCAGTTTGTCAACATTTTTCTGGCAATTTGGTATTTGGTTAGAAAGCAGTCAAGGTGCATTAGATGAAAGGTCTGCTTCTTCCCTGCTTCATGAGTCCTCTGGGTATCCATCTCCAAAACTACACTGGATTTTTAACCCATCATATTGCATTAGAGACATTGGTGTAAATCTTTGCTCACTATTGCCTTCCATCTTTCAGCATTAGAGCACTCCAATGTCTTTGCTCACACAGAGCGTATTTATGATGAAACTTATGGTTATACTGCTCACTGTATTTCAGAATTACATTTTAAAGTATGGGTGAATAAGAGGACGTGAAGTAAGGAGGAAAAGTAATGTTATGCCATTATGCTTATAACCAAGTAGACCTCTGCAGTAAGTAACAATCACTTCATATTTAGTAAAGCTTGCATATTTGTCACACAGTATAAAACTGTTAATTTGAACACACAAGTTTTATAAATGTAGAAGTCCTGAGAAAAAGACAAAGAAACTCTTATATTCTTTCTAAAAAAGCTATAGAGGAACAAAAGAATGTATCCACCTTCCCTAGGAGTCATCTCACCTCATTTTAGCAATCTAAAAGGTACGCACACATTTTAAACCTGGTTTTGTGTCCCTGTTTTAGCATTTAGAGAAATTACAACTATCTTTCTAGGATGTGGGGTGATTTACCTTCTGGAGGTGCCTGTTTTTTTCCTCATTGACAATAGAAACAGGCTGTTGAGATAAAACACCTGTCCTAATTCAAGCATCAGAAGACTGATCTACATCTGACCTGCTTGCCCTCTGCTCCTTTTGTGGTCACTGTCAAGAAGCAGATCTCCTCCACAGTATAGTTCACCTTATCCTTAGTGTTTGAAGTAGATGAGATGAACTACTTTCTCCAGATGTCTTCTTCTTTCCACTTATAAGAAAGAGTTACTTATCCTGAAACAGACATCTAGAGTTTAGACATCTCAAATCTAGTCAGATGAATTTGTTTGTTTGGGTTAGGTAACCTCAGACCCTTCCCCAGTGCTTACAATCTGGATGGGAGACATCTGTGCCTGCCGGTTTGTATAAGCATGGAACCTTGCAGTCCCTCAAGGAAGTGGGCTTCAGAATCCAAGCACACAGTGCTGCTGGGAAGCTGAATTAAGCAGGACACCATCTAGAAGCACAAATACACAGCTTCCAGCCAGTGCCTGACTGGCATTGTGGCACAGGACAGTGTAGGCACACCAGCTTCTTCTGAAACAGCTTAGGTACTTACATCATGGAGCAAGACTAGGGACAGAGACAACTTCTAAATCTGCTGCTGAAAGTGAGAAGTGCATGTGGGATAACAGGTGAACTGTAGTCATTGTAATGTTACTGCCCTTTCAGATGAGGGTAAGCAGTAATCCATGAGGTGAACTCTGCGAGAATATCCTACTATTAAACTGCACACTTTATAGTGCTCAAATTCTAAGATAAAGCACATCAAAGACCTCTAAATTATTTTGCAAAATTTTCCATGTGGCTGTAGAAGTTCTTTAAAGTACGGTTCATTTCTATCCTCTCTGTGGTCATTCTCTAACTAAGACATCTTTTTCAAGAAGCTCATTTCATTTTCAATCTTTTGTGACTCAGTTCTATTATAATTCTGCTCCACCATATACCTTTTCCTAGAGACTTTTTTTTTTAATAGATCTCTCTTTTTCTTTCTTTTTTTTAAGCTGCATGATGTCCTTCCCTTTCCAGTCTTTTCCCATCTGATTAAAATTACACAGCTTGTGTCAAAGGCTGGCTTCAGTAATTGGCTTTCTAGTGTCACCTGAATCCTTCTCTGCTCCTCCATACAGTCTGACCCTCCTGCAGAATGGGCATCCTTGTTTCATTGCTTCTCTTTTATGGTCTCTTCCCTGTAATGGTTTGGTCTGACTTTCACCCTTGTGCATGTTCTGAAGCTTAAATCTTATTTTGTTTTTTTGTGATGGGAACTTCGTAAGCCGATCTTTGCAGTAAGAACAGGCACCTAGCTGCTGCTCTGCAGGTTTCGGCAAAGGTGGAGAATGGGAGGCAAGTAATGTCTCACTCCCAAATCTACCTCTAGGCCTCAATAATGTAAGAAAAAAGAAATGTTGCTGCCTCAGAGATGGGGAGATGTGCTACCTGTGACCATGGGCAGAGACAGCCTGGCCAAAGTGGTGTAATTGGAAGAGAGATGGACAGCCCACCGAGAAGAGGCTCAGGAGTCTTGTTACGATGAAGAGCTGCCATACATTTATTCTGTATCTGTATTAACACTTGTTTAAAAAGGTTGCCTTTTATTCTTCTAGGCAAACCAATGAAATGGCACAAATAAAAGTAGTGACATCCATTCAAATAAGCTATCTCTTAAAACTGTCAGGAGGGAAAAAAAAGAAAATCTCATCGTTTTTACAAACCCAAGGATAATTGTTAAGTCTTGCAATAGACTTTAAAGCTTCAATCTTTCTAAAGAGGGGAAAGAAAAAAAGCTAGAAAGCACTGTACTGATAGCAGTATCATTTGGTCATGCCAGAACACAGTTTTACTTAGTGAAAGATGCAAAACTCTATAAATACCACCTATATAGAATATAATAAGTTCAAGCATTAATTTCCCATGTTGGAAACAAAAGCACTTACATAATATTGTCTCAGTATCAAGTGTGAATATTTTTCGGGTGTTTGTTACTTTATATGACACAGACCTCATTAATCTCTTAAAGCTCTTATCTTTGGGTCTCCTTATTTGACAATAAATTTATCATAGCATTATTCACTAGCAGCCAAAAATACTGTAGTAAGCCTATTGTATGTTTTTATAGCTACAATAATTATTCTACAACATCTTATCCCTGATAATATAAGTAGCTGTAGTTTTTAACAATTAAAAGCAGCACTGGATGCATGCTTTCCATGTACAGTGATATTAAGTTCACTGTGTCACTGGTAGTTCTGCCTACCATCTCTCCTCCAGTTTATCTTTTTTCTGTCATCTTGCTCTACCTGACATCTGCACCAACCCGATGCTGTCTTCTCCAGTGCAACTCTGGAATAGTTTGCATCTGCCAACAACAGGGCCAAGCTTCATGGGTGCATTAGGATCTGACCTAAGAAACTCCTTGCTTTTTAAGCATCTTTTTGGGGAGGTAGCAAAATCCTTTCCCCCTTTAAACTGCCCACATAGACTTACTTATTAAGTAATGGTCTGGTTTTAGAAAATTAATTATGAAGGAACATTTTGTACACTGTATATTATGAGTGCAGCCACCAATGAGAGAAAACAGTCTTTTGCTTCTGTAGATCAGGTCTCCGATCGTTCTCATGTAAGCTGTGGGCAAACCCTCTTTCTGCTGTGCCCCAGAGGACAATGTTCCCTTCTTTATGTCCTTGCTTAGAGTTTACCATGTGACTTTACCCCTGCATTGCCTGGGTTACATGTTTCTGCAGGGCAGGAGCAGTTAGGAGCCTTCCAAGCACAGTTCTATGTGACAACTTGTTGTTGACTCCTCCTACCGCTTTCCAAGACTGAAGATAAGAGACCAAGTTGGTTTTGATATCTTTACACAGTTCTTGCTAATCAAGAGAACTGTCTTTTTTACTTACGCTTTTGGCTACTGCTGTTGTAGCATGTTTTTACTCTTACATGTGTCTGCTTGCCTTCCTTATCCAAGATAACAATTCCTGACTGAATTCATTACCATAGCCATTTACGTTGTCTTGAAATAAAAATTATTGACAAGCCTCCATGACATTTGTGAAAAGCAGTATTTTTAAGTGAACTTTAGAGGTTTAAACCCTAGAAATGCAAAATACACCATTTGATGAAATAACATTTTTAGTCTTTTGCACTTCTAGTGTCACTTTCAATGGTGATTTATTTCTACAGTCTTCTCTTCATATAGCAACTCTGTGGTAAACAAAATAAACTTGTCTCCCACAAACCTTATAGCTCCCGTTCCTTTATATTCTTTTTTTGGGAGATGGAGAAGGTTGGAGGGAATGCTACAGTGGCACAGATCTGCCAGAAGCTTAAGAATTAGTTACAAATATTTTATACTTTCCAGTAGTCATCTGTTCCATTTTTGAGTCCCTCAGACTGTGTCAACAGTCATAATGTTTGTAAGGGAACCATATGGCATAACAAGAAACAGAGAGGTAAACATGCATCGTCTGTGTACAAATAACCTGAACTTCTTTCTAGACAGTCCAGTAATAAAAAGAATTCACCTGAATCTTTAACCCAGGGGTCCTCAAACTATGGCCCATGGCCGGATACAGCCCCCCAGGGTCCTCAATCCGGCCCCCGGTATTTACAGAACCCCCCGCCCTGCCGGGGGTTGGAGGGGGAACCAAGCAGCCGCAGATGGCTGCCTGCCACTTCATCCATGTGCCGGCCTCCTGGTTAAAAAGTTTGAGGACCCCTGCTTTAACCAAAATGCTGTTTTCCTATTTATTATCCTCTTTTCTGATTTTGCTAATTCTAAAGAGGGATTATTGTTCCTTTACTCAGGGGAAGAATCTCTTACTTCCCAGCAGAGAATGAAATCTAAATTTAACTTTAAATTTTAAAAATAATTTAGCTTAATACTGGAAGTTTAACATTTCTCTAGTTGCAGAGAACAATGTAAGTGTTGCTGGACCCTTTAAACTTACATATATTGTGTGTATTAGGTCACTTTGCAGCCCCGTCTTATTGCACACTAGAATTCAGTTCTATTACTTTTAAAATAAGAGAACAGCATATTGTATGAAGTTCCATAATGATTAATGATGCATTTCTTCCATCATGATTAATGATGGAGGAAAGTAATTCTATTTAGTCAAGTGTAATTCTTATCTTATATTTAAATACCCTTAAAATCAGAAATACAAAGACGAGTCACCCATCTTCTTGTCTCTTACAAACTCCAGGAAAAGAAACTGATCTAGCTGATGAAATTCCAAGTGCAGCTTTTATTTTCAGAGGAGATGAAGAAGGTCTTCTGGCAGTGATCGTATCTCAGCACTGCTGCTTGAGCTTTTGTTCATGGGAATGGAAAGAACATCAAGCGCACTTGGTTTCTGGCTGATCCTGATACTTATATTAAGTTCTGCTGCAGTTCCCTTAGTTGAATGAAATGCAAAGATTTTTTGCCCCAGCTAACTACTGTACTGTGCTGTCAAGAGGGTCCTATCATAATAAAAGAACGTTTCTGGTGTATCTAGGATACAATTTATGGATAAACTACTAGTTTGAAACTCAGCCTGCTTTAACAATTATGTATAAAATTGACTTTCTGTTTACCTGATTTGTAACTTCCAAGAGCATTTTCCAACTTGAACACCATTTTGAAGTGGCACAATGGCACTATGTACAGTCATGTATACTAATGGCTCCTGACTCCAACATTGCAAGGTTTTCCATAATTTTCACATATTTCTTATGAAATATAGTAAAGATTTTTTATGATAAAGACATTAAAAGAGATTTGATAGAAAAGATCCCTTTCCTGATAAAGACTGTGTAGCTTTTACAGAAGGGTGTGGGGGAGAGGAAGGAAAAATGCTAAGATTCAAACTGGGAAGTTGTTGCTCACTCAGCCTGCCACTCCTCTTACACTGATGTAACTGAGGTAGGAAGTAAGAGTTTTGCAAAGAAGCTAAGTGTCAAATCTATAATAGAATATTGGGATTGGGATACAATTTGTAATGTAAGCACACTGCTTGCCTCCCTAGCATTCTGCAAAGATGTTAGCATATACTTGTGCCAACAGCAGGACTAGTCCAGCCATCCACTCAGGACTGGGGCACTACCTAAACGCAATTAAAATCTGCACTGTATGCCTTTATTTTCCAGCATGTCTTCTTTTTAGAAAACTTAATGTTACAATACATATGAAAAAACAAATCATAAGGAAAGTGGCACATTTCCTGAAGGTACCTAATTCTTCATTATTGAGTAACCATCAATCCCAAATGCACAAAGAAGTTGGAGGCAAGAGGAGGGGGAGAAATGATAGCCAGAACAGTGAAAAGAAAGAGAAAAGCCTCTTCAATGGACTGAATAAGCTGTTTCATGGCTTTCCCTTCACTACAGTTATGAATTCACAGGGCCGATTGTCGGATACATACTCTGGGTTTAAAAGTTCAGATTTCCGGTAACAGTTTGTGTGTGTATGGTGCAGCAGAACACTTCCAGAAAAACCTGAACCCATAAAAACAAATCCAGATTGAAGGCCTCAGTGGAGTGTGATGGTGAAGCACAAGAGCAGACGAGGGACTTTAGCAATCACATGGAGATTTTTAGGCAGTCATAAAGCTCAACTTGTAGGGCATGAGGTGGGGTGGGTGCAACACACTAGTTAAGGACTCTTGCAAAAATCATCTTTTGCAGCCACAGGCACAGCATAGTCCAGAAATTTCTGAGGAGAAGGATACAGACTTATTACATCCAAATATCTGAGCCATTTTAAGAACAAAAGCAAACATCCTGCAATAAGTACCCAGAAAAACCCTGGGACACTTTCTGATCCCTAATATTTTCACCTAGAACAAAATGGATTTATATTAAATATTATATGGAGAATCTTTGCATTGCCTTCAGTGTGCCTTCAGGCTTTTCTGTTGGACCAAGATTGATTGTCTGTTTACAAGTGAGTTATAAGACAAGTAAATATACTGCAGATCACATCTGGGTTAAGATTATAGAGGTGGCTACAGAAGCTGGTATATATATTGGAGAGCAATACACAATGCAATCCAGAAGCATAATTCATAATGTATTCATATGTAACTCTTAAAAGTGAGCTAGCAAGAGATTTACAGGCTGAAGCTGCTTGTCTGCTACAGTATGAAACAGCTTCCAAAGCAGCTTTTCTAAACACGATAAATGGTAGGGGAGTCGATATTGACTGATGGGTTCAACACATACCGTTTCAAAAGGGTGTGGAACCCTGAAAAAATTGTTTGGCTTAACAAATAAGTGGTGGAAGCTTTCCTAGACACACAGCAAATAACTTAATTGCCAACCTGGTTGTATATAGAGAGAGTGCTGCTCTTCAAATTTTATCAAGTAATGCTCTAGGAGCATGCCTATGTTTTAAAAGGCACATCATGTTCTTTCTTTCACTGGTTTTATTTAGTTACTGGGCAGATCTGACATTGCTGGCTTTAATTTCTGAACACAGTGTTCCTCTGTTTTCAGAGGTTATATAAAATTTTATGTATATGCATTTCAAGACAAATAGTATTAATTAAAATGACAATTTCATCTGTAGGTTAGCACTGGGTCATATTAAATTAATATGCAGGGATGGTACAAACTTAATAAGAATATTAAGAGTGAAAAATTCTTTAACATGTCTTACTGAAATCGAAGAGGATCTTTCAGTGAGTGATTTCTCAACATCACGGTCTATCTTTGGTCAGTTCTTATTTTTAAATAAGATTGGTTTATGCTCTAAGCACTGGATGACTTGTACAATTCTGATAGTAAGCCAAGGAAAATTTAAAGGAAAGAATTAGGTAAGCAGTTTAGAAACCAGTGGTGTAACAACAGGTTGCAAGCTCTTACTCAGTTTTGGTTAACTGGTCAACCAGCCAGGCTAAGGAAAAGGAACTGGTGCTATTCAATCCATTGATTACATCTCATTTAGACTGTGTCTGTACTAGTAAATACATATGCTAAGGACCACCCTCAGGCACTGAGGCCAAATGGCAGGGAAGAGCCAAGTGCACATTAATAACACTCTTACTTCCCAAAATACTGTGGCTGCATGCAAACTGCCCTTCAGGAATGGTTGCTTGGCCATGCTGTGATCTGAGCTGTGCCCAGGAATTTGGTCCAGACTGTCAGTACGAGCCTTGTTCAGGGCCTGCAATGCTTTCTGGCACCGATTAATTTGATAATGTCGAACCAGCTTTGTAGACCAGAGATAGTAAAGAAGGAAGTATACTGTTTGGAAGGCTCCTCTCTCCATTCTCAACTCTGTGACTCCATCACTGATGGTCAAGACCTCCAGTTTCAGCCCTTCACCAAATTAGGCACCAGGAAGGCTATCCCCCAGCCTGTATCTAGACATCTCATTTTTCTGAAGTTGAAGTGGGTTGAAGCCTGCCTAGAAATAGACGCCTAAATGTCTTGGAAGTACTGAACCAAGTTCATTAATGTGGCTGGTTGCACAACAAAACTAATGAAGCAGGAGGATTGTGATAAGCACAATTCCTGAGCAATGCAGAAACCAAAATAAACATGTTTAGGCCAGACGAGATCATGAGAACATTCATTTTGTCATCCTGAAATGGTTTTGCCTGCCATGCTTTTTGCTGAAGACCTTCAAACAGGTAATGCGTACAACTCTAATAGTGCTCATAACTAGAAAAGTCACCAAATATCTAGTTCACACATAAATACTATTTTTTTGTGTGAGGACTGCAGAGGGGTTTTCCAGGTCTCCTATGATATGCTCAAACATATTTTTGGAAACAGAAAAAAAAAAAAAAAAAGAAAAAAAAGGTTCCAACTGTGAGTTTCATAATGAAGTGTAGAGCCTCTTCTGGTTTCATTCAGCTGTATAATCAGATGATCCTGTGGCTAGTCACAGAAGAAGGAATGAAATGTACCTACATTCTGTTATGTAAGATGCTTTATCAGATATGTGAAAACAGCAAGACTTGCTTTCATCTACTAGAATAAGCCATTTCTCATGTATGTTTGAAGTTATCTCTCACTATTTTGTATAATGATGAAAGTTTAATTATTAGACAGATGTTATTGTGTTCTGCTTTTGTACAAAATCATCCTGAAGGGCTAAAAAAATTCATACTTCAACTTTCGATAATTTTTCTTCAAGCTTTGCAAATAGTTCTGTGAAGACTGCCAGTTTATTTGAGTAGTAAACAGACTTACTTATGATTTCAAGCCTATTTTCTATGTATATATATTACAGACCACTCAATTTTCTCAATTATACAGGAACCAACTCATGAAGTCCAATGAAATTACACGTATGAAGTCAAAAACATATTTCTGTAAGTATACTCCCACAAGTAAATGCTTCCAGAAACTTAGGGGCACCCTGCTATCTCCCAGTGAATTATGAAAAAACAAACACCAACAAAAAAATTTTGTTAAGTGCAAAAAAAATGGATAATATTTTTTCACCTTTTCTTTTTTTTGAACCATTGTGAACAAAAACCTTTCAAAGAGAAAACAGATAAGTCCTGAATCAGCAGGCAACGCTATTAAGCTAATGCAGTTAACTGCAGGCATTCATGAGACACCACAATATGAGAGCTACAGCAGACACAGTATAAATCACTATTTTAACAGTATGAAACTGGTTATAAACTGACAATATGTCACTTAATGTGCTTTTGCATATCTAACATTTTTGCAGATTGATTACCTATATGAGTGAAAATAATGATAATAAATGAAATTCATACCCACTTGAAATTCTATGTTTTTGACAGGAAGTCAAGAAAAACATTTCATTTTCTTAGTCTTTAAAAATTGAGTTCTTGACACAGTAAGTATGACAGCTACAGAAGAAGTCATTAGCCTCATTATTATTTTTGCTGGATGACACCATGATATCCTATGACACTTTACAGAGATTTTAAGATGTAGCAGAAGCTGCCTCAATTTATTTCCTGTCTAAACAGAGTTTAAAGGAAACACACGAAAGAAAGGCAAAGGAATGGGGTAGAAATAACATCTTTGATAGCAGTGGCTGGTATACCTAGAAAGGTTTGAAAGAATGGGGTGGCATCAAGGTGGACTTAATGCTACTAGAACAAAAAGTGACCTCATCCCTGGTATACAGTGAAATAAAAGGGTGAAGAAGGAAGACCAGAAAAAGGCCAAGAACTGAGGAAGAATAGCTTGACACAAGGGCAAAGCAGGGAGGGAGCATCCACATGTATGTACCACTGGCTTGAAGATCACGTGGAAGACCCTGTAAACAACTGTTGTCTGCAATGCCTGCGCTGATGTGGAAACCAGCACTGCTCTGAGTGGACACTGGACCAGGTGACCTTTCGGGATCCCTCCTAGCCCAGCTTTACCCTGTGATTCTGGGTGTCTGCCTGGTAAGGTCTGCCAGCCTGGTGTGTCATACAGCAAAGGCTTGGGAAGGCAATGTGATGTTGAGGTATGATGACGTTGATCTGCATTCCGTATCTAGAAGATCCCATGTAGCTGACTCTTTTGCTACAATATATGTTTGATATTTCTGAAAAGCTTCCAAACATGTGAGAGCAACTAAACATAGACAATCTGATGATGAGTAGACCTCAAAGGGCTGGCAGTTTGATGTGATTTTTACACTTCCCTAAAAATGCTGTTGGATACTGTGGATAAGTGGAGGAAACAATATTTGTTCATCTATTGACACATGTCGGGAAGGAGAGAGAAGGAGACAAGAGGGAGAAAAAAAGAGAGCAAGCACATCTTAACCAGTTTTGTAAAAGGAGCTGTAACTTCAAAGGCTATATAAATGATTCTTAATCATTAATAATCTCAGCCTCTCAAATAATATGCAAAAGCCTCATGCATAATTGTAAGACTACAAATCTGACACAGAAATCTCATTTCACCATCTCTGCACTGCAATGTGTCTGTAGGCCTGTGAGGTTTTTAATAGCTGTGCCTTATAACAAAGCAAATTAATCTCCATTTTGCAGCTAAAGAGAGTTGAATTTTAGCAACAATTTGCTCATTAGTTCTGCACTGCAGCCTGCCTCTGCCTGACGCTGCCCTCCCTGTGAATTTTTATTGTTGTGGTGTTTATTTGGTCATAATTATCTCATCTCTGCCTACACCAACCTGTCAGAAAGAGTGCTAGCTTTTCTTTACTGATTTACTGATTTGTAATGCTATTACACAGCCCATCAGCAGCTTGTTTCTGATTATTGCAAGCAGTGCGCTCTTCTGGTAGCAGCTGTTAATATTTGCCCCTGCTTTATTAAGCAACAAGTACTTGTTGCTCGCCTATAATAATGTGAGCTAATAATGTCATCCCAGGCTGTTTCCTGGGAAATTACATTTTCTCTGTTCCATTTCTTTATTTGTATAATATCGGCCAGGTAATTGCCCAGTTATTTAATATATTAATCACCTTGACAAGTCACAGAAACAGAGAAGGCCCAGCAGACATGGCAAGAGGGATGCCAAGAAGCCAAGACTGCATTAGAAACTCCCTGACAGGGTTCAGAGCCTGTAGCCAGCAGGGAGATCAGAGTATCTGGGTGAAGTCATGGCTTATGCTACGGAGGGAGGATGTTGTCATCACGGTACAGCCAAGACCATGAGCATGCAGGACACCTTTTAGTCTAGTAGATCCCAAGAGCTATCTAACAGGGAGAATGTTTTGAGAGGGGCAGTGCCAAGTAAAGAACTTTTTATTTTCTTTTAGAATTGCAAAATGTGCTGAGAGGGAAAGTTTTACAGACACTTATCAAATACTGGCAAGTTACCAGCTCCTTTTTAAGACTTGGAGGTGGTTTTCTTTTTTCCTCTTTCTTGATTAATGCCATTCTTTGGACTTTTGGAGGATCTCACCCTCAGTTGCAGAGAAAAATTTAAGTTTTCTTTGAGATAGCAGTGACTGTCAAAGGAGTAGTGCTAGTGGCTGCAGACAGGATTTCATCTCTATGTATTCATTCACAGTTGCTGTTATCACCTTTGAAGAGTATTTTTGCCAGAAGTTTCATGTTCCTGACTTTTTAAAAATATCTGTTCACACTCCAGATGTCTGCAGATGAGGGATTTCATGCTAAACTACTGAGATTGTTTCTAAATATCTTTCTTCCTAGGATGCAGAAAACTTTCAAGTTACATTCTTCAACCCTTGTTTTTAAAGTTATGCTGTAATAGTATTCAAATCAATGGAATTGTTGCAAGCATTAATTTGAAAATACTCAGTGCTGGGAATTGCACAGCTGTCTTCTGGGTGAGTGTCCCATTTCTTTCTCTTCCTCGCCTTGTCTGCTCTGCAGTGTGGGAGTAGCTTGTCCAGATAGTGAGTGACACAGAGGTCAAAATCCATTTGCAATAAGATTTACCTTTTAATTTTACACATCTTTTTTACACATTTTTAACTTCTAGGTGTTCAAATGTCAAGATTTTAAAGAAGAAAATTGTTTGTTGAAACTGTACCCTCTTTCTTTCATGAAGGAGTTAAAGTATGAATAAATCCATTACATTAATCTTAGCGTGTATTTCTGAAGTTGCCTTAAGCACCTCTCACATCACAACTTCACGTACTCTCCCTTTTGGACTGTGGCAGAAAACCCTCAGAAGCAGGACAACGATGAAGGCTATGAAACTGAAGTTCATCAGAACTTAGAAATAGAAAAGTGAATGGAAAGTGCCTTTTTGTACTTGCCTTCTTGTTATGAATGATGTGTGTTGGAAGGAAAGTATTAGTTCTGGAAAGAAAAGAGCAAACCAGGTCAAGAGACATTTTCCCAAATATAAGTAAGTAATAATTTCAAATTGAGTTGCTTTCTTCCATAGAGAGCTGAAAGTTTGGGATACGTAAAGAAACTGAAGAAAATGCATGAAAAATTACAGTGGCATTCACCCTCACTTTCACCTGGTAGAAGATTTCCCTCTGATGTCCACTTTTGTAGTGTCAGTCCCTAGAGATGTGATTGAGGGAAAGCTGAAAGCAACGTGGATGCCCCAAAAGAATTACTAACCAAAGGCTCACTGCTGAGTTTATTAAAGTGTTGAGATCCAAGCAATGCCTGCAGTCATACTCAGCACTTAGGGACAACACCAGCTTCCTACCTCAAAATCCTATCTTAATGTATCCTGTTCAGAAAATTTTGTCATAAATATAAAGAGCCTTGGTCAAGTAGAAATCAACACGGTGTTTTGAACAGTAGCAGTGTAAAGATTGTAAGTCTGAAGAAAAATTCTTTAAATCTGTGGAGGTTTATAGCCAGAAGCAGTGGGATGGAATTAGTCTGAGGAAAGTTAAGCTGCACATCACAGAAGTTGTATTAGGCTGAGACGTGGATTCCTATGGGAAATGGTGGAAGATCTACTCTCTGGCACACTTGGTGCTGGAGTGAACTAAACCTGAATCCTCTAGGAAATGCCTTTTATTGTAAAGAATGCAGAATTAGCAAGGCTTTGGACTAGATGACTGAATACACAATGTCTAATTGCAATACTTATGTGAAATAGTCCATAGAAGGCATGAGGAAAGGAAAAGAAAGAAAGGACAAAGGAGAAAATGCATGGCTAAAAAGTGGAATGTCTCATCTAACATTTCCAGACTTCGTGTAAAGATGTGTCAGTGGGTTATTTACCTTTTTTCTAGATACACTAAAGTTTTCTTTATTGCAGGCTAGCAAGGGACGGGCACCTATAAATGAGTTTGTCTCTTCAACATCATACAAGGAAAATAAGGAATTTAATGTTTTGCTGCTCCACTTCCTTTTGTTGTATTACATGTTCTCCAGGACTGTAGCATACCTTGAGGTACCTCTAACACTCATTAATAAGAGTTCTTAAAATAGGGTCTAGAGCTAGCACTTTCATCACATTCTTTCAAGTGTCACACTAAATATTCACTAAATAATTAATTCAGTCGTCGGCATCATGTCATAAGCTGTTATGAATATGCAACAAAATGTTGGCAAAGCAGTAATCTAGATTTTAAAATCTCACTAAACATTTCTGAAAAGAGAAGTCTTTATAAAGTAAATAGGAGTACAAAAAAGTGAAAGGTTTGTAATTGTGAATGTGTGTCTATTACACCACTATGACAGAGGTGGGTGTCACTCAAAATGAAAGTTCTTAATGAACTTCAAATGCAGGAAAGGCTATTTGCATAATTTTGTGTTACAGCTGTCTATAGATCTACAGGCTCAACTAACCAGCCTTTCCAAACAGGCATTTGTTAACAACACTGCAAAGTTTTCCTGGGAGTGTTTGGTAGAAGGAGATTTACAGAAATCTACAACCCAGACCCAAAATATTTGATCCTCAAATTGTGCTGGGTCTTATTTCAGGGCCTAAGGCCTCGTATTCTGTCCACACACCCTATGAAACCATCAAACTTTGAAATATATATGCATAATTTGAGCCCTAGGCACAGCAACTTCTAGGGGCTGGGAGGCAAGAGAGATTAAAGGCACATGAAAGCCTTATCAGAAAGACAACTGGTTTAAACAGACAAGCTGCCATCTCTACAGCCTAACTTTATAGTCCCTGAACCCATTTTTAAGAGCAGCTTTTTACAAAAGCCTCATGTGATTTTTTTTTTTTTCTCCCTCAGCATTTGATAAAGCTTTGGTCCTTGGGCTCCTTGTCTCAGATTCCCCACCCCACTGTTGTGGTTTAACTCCAGCCGGCAACCCAGAACCACGCAGCCGCTCACTCACTCCCCCTCACCCAGAGGGATGGGGAGGAGGATCAGAAAGGAGTGTAAAACTCAAGGGTTGAGATAAGAACAATTTAATAGGTAAAGCAAAAGTCGCGCACACAAGCAAAGCAAAACAAGGAATTCATTCGCTGCTTCCCATGAGCAGGCAGCTGTTCGGCCATCCTCAGGGAAGCCGGGCTCCATCACATGTAATGGTTACTTGGGAAGACAAACACCATAATGCCAAATGTCCCCACCTTCCTTCCATGACATCTTATGGTATGGAACATCACTTTGGCTAGTTCGGGTCACCTGTCCTGGCTGTGTCCCCTCCCAGTTTTCTGTGCTCCCCCAGCCCTCTGGCTTGCAGGGCCCAAGGAAACAAAAAGTCCTTGATTTACTATAAACGTCACCCAGCAACAACTAACAACATCCGTGTGCTATCAACATTGCTCTCACATCATAGCCAAAACACAACACTGTACTAACTACTAAGAAGAAAATCAACTCCATCTCAGCTGAAAGCAGGACACCAACTTATCTTTGGGCATCTAATTTGTCCCCTCTGTGAGAGGCCTAGGCTTCCAGTATTGCCAATTAAAAGAAATAAGGTCCTTCAGATGCTATTCAGCACTTGGGAACTGATTCACTCTCTGGTGAGCTTGTGTGAATGCCCATCTCACTTTGGGCATGCCAAAAGCCCAAATTAACTCAGAGGTGAATTTAGTTCTTTTCCCTCTCTCTGCTCTTGGTCTGTATGCACCGTGTGAAATTTGGAGTACCCTTGTATCTGCTCCAAATGTGTCCTCTTAACTAAGAACAGAAAGACTGTGAAGACAATTTATAAGATGCTGCATTTCCCCTGGAAATATCCTCATGTCTCTAGGGAGTGTCTGAAATGTGAAGCAAATCTGAAGTAAAGCAGATAGAAAGTCCCACGGAGTTCTGAGCCATCGCTTCCCATGAATATTGCAATACCTGGTATGGCTTGGTTCATTCTAAATAAATATTTTGATGAGACTCAGGTAAGCGTGTCGGAAGGTGATGTCATCTAAGTAGCATCCAGAGAGAGAAACAGCAAGTGCCTCAGGTGGAGAGGGACCACACTGGTGACAAGGATTCCAAATCGGTTCTAAGAAATTTGCAAGACCTGTTTAACCAGCTATGAAATGGTACAACCTGGTGCTGGAAAGCTAGCAAAGATTTCCCAGGAGATGTGTGCGGTCAAGTGCACTTTGTATTTCTAATAAGCTAAAATCTTGCAGTACTCTCTTCTATTAGCTGACCAAAACAGTTTCACAGAAACCCTTTTCCTTGTCGTTTTTCCTCCAGGTTAAACTGCCATCACGGGGTGGGAAGTTGCTAAGGGAGAGAGTGCACTGATGGGATTTCATGACTGTCCAGCCAAGAGGTAGAAGTCAACCCTCTCCCATTTCTTAGGCTAATAACTAAGTTTGGAAGTAGCCTGTGGCTACAAATAGCAATAATCAAATGAAATGGTCTGCAGTAGGAAATGGTTTTATTGCAGGGAGGAAATACAAGGGGGCAGCAAGGTGGGCAGGTAGGAGGGTGCCTCAGCAATTGAGGGCAAGGTAGCCCCCATAGAAGGCTCGTGCAGTTGGCCTAAGTTTTAAGATGTCATGACACTGTGACACGAAGGGAGGACACCTATCAGTGGTAATATCTGCTTGACACACCATCTCACCGAGGACAGACAGCAGTAATGTTGAGCCCAAGCCTTTTCTGTGACTTTTCACTCACCTTCTAGAACTGTGTCTAGAGAAAGAAGTAATATATATGAACCCTAATTCCCTGCTCATTTTCTAAATAGTATAAAGACAATATAAGGTCCTTAGAGAGACAGCGTGAGAGGGAAAACAGTGAAAAATAAATTAGGCCTACAATTCTCTTATTCCATCTCCTTCTCACTAGGGAAATAGGTGTTGTTTTGAAAAGTCAGATAAATGGTGCAGTAATTTATCTCTTTTTTCTAATCTACTCTGCAAGGCAGCTATGAAATAGGTGTAGAATATTTAGCTATATATAGACCAGGTGTGAATGCTTGTTCTAAAATGACTCTCCCTCTTTTTTGGTACATAGCAATCAGAAAAAATGATACATTTTACCAATATGAAATTCTAATTAAAGGAAGTAGGAAAGGGGTCAGTTAACAAATACATCAAAGTGCTTCATGCAAATTTGTTTTCTCTGCCTGACAAGAGCGTTAGATATTATTTTATGACTATGGTAAATTATTTGTATAAAAATCTTTCTTCATGCATTATGGACAAACAAAAGATGCTATTGAGGTTGGTTTTTTTTCAAAATTCATCCTGTTTTAGTCAACTTTCCATGACATTTACTGTTTGCAGCATATAATTCCCAAATCCAAGCCACAGACCACAACCTGCCATGCTGGGTGCTATCAGACAAAGTTAAGAGGGCTCCTGACCCATTACTTTATGCTTTGCAATTTGAATTGGCAGTTTCCTTGACTGTTTAGACAGAGAACAATGAAAATCCTGGGGGGAAAAATGCTTCCATTTTGTTCAGCACAACAGGCTGTGTAGTGGAATGAAGCTGGGTTAATTAGCATTGATAATATACAGCTGTGAGCTGGCTTCAGGGGCGGCGGGTTGGTCAATGTAGATAAGGTGCAGCTGTGGCTGGTTCTGTTAAGTGGTTGAGAGACAGTGAAGGGAGAGCAGCTGATGAAGAAGGGGAGGGAGGAAGAAGCAAGAGAAGAAGTAAGAGAAGAGAGAACATAAGCCCTGGATGAGGTGAGGCGAAGGCAGCAGAGGGACTGTATGAAAAGTATGCTGGTATGAGATGGTAAAAGACCTTGTTGCAGCTTGATAGTTTGGAGAGTGCTGTGACAGGCTGATGTCTTGATTCATACTTACTCTCTGGCAGGAGGAAAGGCTCCAGGAAGTGAAAGACGCAAAAATGACAGAGGAGATGACTAGAAGCACTTCCTTGCTTTTTCCAGAAGAAAGCAAGTAACCATTTTCCAGAAGTACCAAGAGCGAGACTCTCTTCCCACAGGGCTGAATCTGTAGGATGGACACTTGGAGGGCTGAAATCCAGCTCGATGGAACCCGCTTATGCTTTCAGACACAGAAGCTTTCATTTCATGCTGCAGCAGGGATCTCCGTCAGGCCACAGAGGATCACAGCGCGTCAATGCATTCATTAGTTCCACTGTACTAGCACTCACGGATTTGCTCAATAAAAACAGACTGCTTAATCAATGCCCGAGTGTCTTTGGTACTTCCTTTGTAACTTTTAATGTTTTCCCATTTCTTTTCAAGCTTTCTTCATAGAAATATTTTTCCATTTAAGGCAAGCTTTTTCAGGGCCACTAACACACTGGGTATTAAGATGCAGAACTTCTCTCATTCCTTGGCAAGTCCAGATCCTCCCTGTTTTTAGGGCAATATTAACCCAACAGGGTGTGGTTAGTGCAACTAGAAGCTAAGCTGGATAGAAGGGCTGTGCATTTCAGTAGTGACTGACATATGTTTTAAACCCTGAATACGAGCTCCATCCTGGTTAACAACAAGATTTCCAGTGATTTGAGAGAGGTCATGATTTCAGATCCAGTGTTCATACCTGGTACCTGGAAAAAATGGAATGTTGACTCTTCCTAGGAACATAGGAAGGTTTGGAGAAGTACAGTACTTTTCCTTCCCCTCCTACCTAACTTTTATACAGCAAACCTTTGCACAGTACCTCCAGCAGCATTATAACCCAAGTAAGGTTCACTCTGACACATTTTCTGGTTGTCTATGATAAGCAAACCTGTTGTGATTGCTTATTTTGTGAATGTCTATAAATTCAGGGCTTCTACAAAGAATTAAAAGTTAAAAATTGTACCGGTTTACCTAAACTACTGTTTCAAAGCCCTGTGATTTGTGGACCATGGTGCTTGATGGAAGTACCCACACTTCTGGAGATTATGTAGTAAAAATAGATGGTTCAATTATATTGTGTTTTTTTGAAAGAACTGAAGTTACAAAACACCTGCTTCTCCCTGTTTCCAGATGGTTTTGCAGATGTCTAAAGTGTCTTCAAAAAAGTGGAAATAGCTGCAGCTTGGAATTTTTCAAAAACAAGATACTTTTTCAACCAGCAAATGTTGATTCAGTTAAAGATTCTAGAGAAATGTGACATACTGGACAAAAATATGTCAGAGAGCATTCCTAGGAGTAAACACTGGATGATTTTGATAGAAAAAGTAGAAGCCCCAATGCAGAAACTGAAATATTTTGTTCCATAACATAGTGCTGCAGAGAAAGTTAGATATAATTATTTAATATATAATATACTAGGAAAAGCCCTAATGACCAGACCATTGGCAATTGCCTCTACCCATCAAAAAAAAAGTTCCTGGAACAAAACCCCATGACAGACTCCTGACATATTATGTAAGCAAAATACGTCCAGTGCTAGCTAGCTTGGAACAAGGAGTTGATTATGATTCCTTTGGACAAGACAGGAAAGAAAAACCTCTGTTAAGGATAGCAGTCGAGAAAGGAGCTGGAAATACCCAGGAAATGCCAGAAAGGGGTCCAGCTTGGCTGTACTTAAGGCAAAAGAAAACAAAACTTACTACCAACTCAAACAAATTAAATAATAATAATAATAATAATAATTTATCCAACACATATAATTTGTCACAGTGTAGGCTACAAGCCTCCAATGTAAAATTCAGATTTCTTGCTCTGCCATATTATGATGTCTATGTTCTCTGAGAACTGGACCTGAACTCCCAAGCAGCTCAGATGATCTTTCCAAGTACCCAATCTGTCAGGCAATTCTCTGCATTATCTTCAGAAAAGGTGTGAATTTCTCTAACCTTTTTCTGCTGACCCTTATACCTTTCTTTCCTGGGAATAGTGACCTCCAGCACTTCACAGTCTCACTTAGCCACATTATATGCCAGGTATAGTTCCTCAGTCATTTCTACCTTGTCACTCAGACTAAAGTCAAAGCAGCCTTTTTTGCTGGCAGCTTCTTCCCCCCAGGTTTTGGACATGAAAGTTCTTCAGTACTTCTCTATTATTACTTTTTTCAACTAATAAGCTTACCACAGAAGTGTTTCATAACAGAGGCAGGATTGTATTTGAGAGCTCTGCTGGAAAAACTCTTGTTGGATGTTGTCCATACTATATAAAATTGAAAATGCAGGATAATAAAATGAAGCAGAGATAAACAAAGTTCTTCTAAATGAAGAATTGTTCAAATGATAAGTAACGATGACTTATCCTCATGACTCAAGTCAAATATTTACAGAAATATGAAGACTTTTGAAACGTACATTGTAAAAAATTCCAGCATACTGAAAGGCAAGTGTAATAGAAAATTGATTTGATTAGACTAGTTCTGCTTAATGACTGCATGCCCTTCAAATCAGCCCTCCATATATTGCATTTCATGAAGACCAGCTGAAGAAAAGGAATACAGATATTAATGGAATAAGTTTTAAGCAATTACAGTCATCTCATTTCTGCAGCATTATCTTTTAATTATTTTTAATCTATACAACAAACAGAGAAAGGATACCTTGAAAGACTGATTAAAAGAGAGAAACTGTGCTGCAGATAGAATGATTGATTGTTCAGGTCCACAGTGTATTGAAAATATTGATGCCTGGTATGGG